>NW_026607154.1:0-47500 GCF_029890125.1 Rhinichthys klamathensis goyatoka | reverse complement strand
GTTTAAAAGTAGACATGTCTGTGAGAGGCAAGTAGGCTACCTTATACACTGAGTTTCGGTTCATTTATGAGACGAGATCCAGTTCACGTGCCGGCGCCTCCATTTCTTATCTATCGTCTGCTATTCTTATTTATTAAACCCAGGCAATTGGTTGATGAAACATTGATTCAAATTAAGATACAATTAATGCAAAACGAAATTCAGGTTAAAGAAAGGTTTTGTGTTTTCTGTTTGATGTCTCTGTGAAAGTTTTAAAGCATTTTTTATGCCGCTTTCAGAGCGCTCACGTCCGTAACGGAGAACACGTCCATAACATTGTTTTTTCCTCATAAATGCAAACCCGAAAAATAAAATAAAACAAAATTAATATTTTATGTACTGTGGAGACTGAGCGCAAACCCTTCTTCATTCGCTGGGTAGTAGCCTACTTTGGTTTGCGCAGTGTAATTCACATAATCGGTAAAAATATATTTTGCCTCCTAAAGTTTTTTTTTTTAAGAAATCAGAAATCCCTCGTGGCTTCGCCACTGCCACATTTGAACCTGACTGTGTTAAACACACCACATACTCAATGCTTGGCTTACATTAATGTGTAATATAAAATCTGACCATGGAGTTGACTTTGTCGGAAAGCTGAAAGTGATTGCTGATAGGCTGTCCCAATCAGTGGCGCCTGCACAATCCAATCACGTTTGAGAGGGAAACAACAAATTGAGGGTTTCCGAGATTTTTCTTTACTTTTTTTTTTTTTTTTACTCGGGTACTCACGGTTATGGATAGAAATGTATTGGAGTAAAGAGTACAATATTTGCCTCTCAAATGTACTTGAGTAAAGTCATGAGTACTCCCCAAAAATGATACTCGAGTAAAGTACAGATCCCTCAAAATTGTACTTAAGTACTGTACTCAAGTAAATGTACTCCGTTACTGTCCGGCTCTGAAAATAATAGACTATTGAACTCACAATTCAAGCAATCGGCCCCCGAAATTGCACTAATTTTAGTGACACTAAAAAGTATGCGGCTGCACTGGCATTCATAATGGTGCGCGTCCATGGCGACGAGCGAGCAGAACAGAGCGAACGTTTAGTTAATTTCTACTTCCATAGGAATTCATTCGAGCGCCACCATTTCAATGTCTGTGCGGACGTCCATATTATACTTTCGCTTTCAAGTTAGTGTTTTTAAACCCCCCAGCGGGAGGTTTACACAATTGGTTTACACAATCACACGTTGATTAACCGGTGGGAAAATATTCCCATAGTAACATCCCTAATATATAAATATTTATAAATTCAATAGGCCTACCTGATTTTGAACACAAGAGGGCAGTATAGCACTATATATGATTTGGATTATTATTATTTTTGACTAAACAACCATTCTGGCTGTTTTTAAACTTAAAAATAATTCTTAAATTGAAAAAAAGGAATAAAATGGGTTTAGTTCTAATATTTGTATAATTTTATATAAAAATAAATGGTGTATAATTACATTTTAGAAAGATATGAGACATGCCCTGATTCTTTTTTTGACATTACTTGAATCCCTCAACCATAGCAAAACCGTTTGAGATATTCAATATCTGTTCACAATTTAGCATCTTCAATGTATTTTCATCATGTTGAAAAAGTTTGGCATGAATAAAATAAACTACTTAGGAGGAGTAGCTAAAAACTCAGAATCTGAAATCCACATTCAAACCAAAATATCTGACTTCCTGTTGGTCGTAGCTAATTACGGTAAATTAGAAAGTTGTCCGGCTCGAAGAGTACAATATACATATCGAGTTTTGTTACTGTAGATAAAACGAACCCCCCCACTTTTGTCAAAAGCATTTAGAAAGTGACACACTTCCTGCTGCCAGTTGGTGGCGCTATAACTTTGACTCACAATAGTCACATCCATGTGATCGGCCTCTTACAGCGATCACACTGCTGAAGTTTCATCAAGATCAGTTAATGTATGCAGAAGTTATAACGCACTTCTTGTTTGTTGTTTCTCGCCATAAATTCGTTTCCTCGCCACGGCCAAACCGTTCGAGATATCAAAAATCCCCTCGCAAACTTTCATCCTCAATGTCTTGACTTCATGCTGACCGAGTTTCGTGCCGTTTGTTTGAATTCTCTAGGAGGAGTATTTCACATTCCATTGCGTGTGTTTTACCAACAACCCTAAATAGCCGACTTCCTGTTGGGCTGGGGTAAAAAGTAAGAGTGTGAAGTATATATGAAACGAGGAGATCTACATGTGTACCGAGTTTCATATTATTACATGCAAGCGTGTTTGATTTATGGACCATGTTTTCGGACCCCGTTCCAGGGGGCGCTGTCGAGCCCCCCTGCCACGCCCGGGTACCATCTTCAGCCCGGCCCTGATGGCCGCGGGTTCTGACATGTGTGCAAAGTTTCAGGAGTTTTTGAGCATGTTAAGGCCTCCAAAAGTGTCCAAAAGGTAGCAGAAAAATAATAATAATAATAATAATAATAATAATAAATAATCCTAAGGAAAACAATAGGGCCTTCGCCCTTTGGGCTTGGGCCCTAATGAAATTCAAGGACTTTATGAGAGATGGTGGATTCCTTCAACCGATGATCACAAATTACCTCAGTTCTTCACCCTTGTGTCATTCTAAACCTTTCCTCAAAAGAAGATGTTTGGCAGAACACATTACACTGTTATTTTCTATACTATTAACTATTCATTTAAAGAGATGAACTATAATGCTTTTTTACCTGTTCATCTTTCTTTAGTGTGTAATGTTGCTGTTTGAGCATTAAAAAGATCTGCAAAGTTATAAAGTCCCTCCAGCGGGAGTTATTCTCTATATCAGCGTCAGTGTTTCTGAACTCCTGAAACGCCTCCATTGTAGTCTTGAGTTTCTTCCGGGAACGAACACGTCACAATATTCCTCATTTAAATAATTCATACGCAGAATAAAGGGGCGGGGCCTGGTTGAGTGAGTTAGTAGTGTGTTGAAACTGGCGGTTATGGGAAGGGGCGGGACATTTCCCAAACAAATTTGAAGAGCTTGACCAATCACAACTGATCCAGCCGACCAATCAGCTTTTCAGAAGGAGGGGCTTCATAGAGACAGGAAGTAAACAGAGCGTTACTGACAGACTGGGAAGAGAGGAGCCGCAACAATGGAGAATATGAGGAGAATAATCAACATTCAAGCATGAAAACTTGTTTTAATAGAGCTCGGAAACAAAATCAAGACTTTGTAAAAGAGCAGTATATGGCCTCTTTAAAACATATACACAAAGATGCTTTAATTTATACTGTCAAGTTGTTTCTCCCATGGCTTTAACGCCAGACCGCAGGGTTGCTAACAGGGAGCATCTCAACACTGAGTCACGCTCCACCCTGACCCGTGCGGTCCCCACCACAAACCTACCTGGACCCAGTCCAAACCTTAGTGACTCAATACTTCACAACATAGGGCATCGTATGTGAGTCAAGGCTACAACGTCAAATTGCAAGTTATTCATGACCCAAACAGAAAAAAAGGCCCTTTTTACTTTTTTAACTGCCCTAGATATGTCCGCCAAAAAAGAAACTCTCTGTAAACTGAACATATGTGCGTGCTTATAGCTTGCACAGAACTAATGTGCATAACATTCCCCATGTGGCTTGAATCAAACATATTTCCAAAATAAATGACAGCGGTGTCTCGCTTCTCCCTCAGTTGTGATGCTCTTAGACATACCGATAACAGATTTCATCTGAGATCTTTCATGTATCAGGACCTGCAGAAGTATCTAGTTTCCTAACAAAGGAACCTCACAAAAGGAAACGGTTACTCAAAAAAATGAAATTCTGAAACAAAAAATGGGGAAACAATGACGCAGATGCAGAATCTGAATCGAAGCAGCATCGACCGAACTAATGGAGGAGTGAGACTGAGGCTTTACCATAGTAAAAACAACTGGATCATCGTCTTGTTTGCGTAGTATTTGTCATCCCTCATCAACACACCATCTCTAGGACAGACTCCAGCCGCAAATCCTGCTCGTAATTATTGCCTTTCTAACAAATATGCTGGCAAAACACAAGCAATTCTTTAGTTCTTTTAAAAAAAAGTTCTTTAACGCATCTTGAGAACACATTTTGGGATGTTCTGAACTCATGAAATAATGTTCTCTGAACATTTAAAACATTTAAAAACATTTTTTTCTCTACTTATTCCAGAATTGCGGGTACATTTCAAGTAGAGAAAGAGATTTTTTTTTTCTGTTAAACTTTTTTATTTTCATAGAATGCAGTTTAAATTCAACATTTTCAATATTTGCTGATCTTAAACTTGTAAGATTTAAAATATTAAGACAATCTGTCAACTCTGTTATATACAAATTGGGTTGACGATAACAGAGTTGACATTTTCCACCATTTTGTGCTTTAGCTCAAAATGCTAACCTCAAACCAGATACCACATGGCATGTCTAAAAACAGAATTTTATGGGTTTTCGCCATATTATCGTTTTTTTTTTAAAGTGAATGAGAGATTCACTGCAATATCACAATAATAGATTTGACAAATACTTAATCTACTATTGCTGGTGTATCCTAAACATTTTGTACAAATTAATGAGAGAAGAATAATGACATACTTCACTGCTTTCCAGAATTTCCCACCAGAGGAAGTGACATCATTTGGTGCAATTCACATGCTTTTTTCTACAAATGCTTATTTTGTTTTATAACAGAGTTGACCAGAACGTAGGGACAGACACAAAATCTATTTTTTTATTAATTAAATTGCATAGAATATATATTTTCTGTATTATTATAGTTGTTTATATAACTTAATAGAGTAAACACAAAAAATATTTGAAAATTAAACTTAATTGTTTCATGATAATTCAAGTGTAATGTATGAATCAGGAGGCAGAGACAGTCAATAATAGGTGGAGTGGGAGTCATTTAGTTAATATTTCCATTTTTTTTTCTAAATATACATAAAGCATTATTTTTTAGAAATAGTTTAATATAATTTGTGTTATTATTCAAAACTGATTCAAAAAAGTTTTTTTTTTTTTTTAAATAAAAGAAGATTTATCTGGGAGACTCTAAATGTAGGCTACCCCTGATTCTAGAATGACTCGGGAACGTTCCATTTCGCAAACATTATTGGAATGTTACTTTAGAATATTCTCTGAGCGTTCTGAAACAAGTAGTAACATTTAAAAAATGTTAGACGAACTAAAGCGTTTCAGAAAAAAACGTTCCACGACCTATAAATGTTTTTGACAACGTTATTAAACACCAGATAACTGAATGAATGTTCTATTATGGAAGTTTGAGAGAACCTTGCCAGAAAGTTCCATGTTAGCAGGGATGCTTACTAATTATTACATTAATCGAAAGCAGACAGTGTTTAGGATTTTCATATGTGTATAGTCCCCGGAGTAAACCATGAGATTAGTCATAGAAAATGTCTCATTCTTTATCATCTTCCTGGAAAGACTGCGCCGCATGTCGCATCCTCTTTGGGCGCAAACATACTGTTCAACACAACCTGTCAGATGTTGAGGGGGAGTCAAAAGGAAAGGGAAAGCGGGTTCAGCGCACAATGTGGTTCTGTTTAGGGGTGAGCCGTGTGGGTCTCGGAGAAAGAGGTCTCTGCCAAGAACATTGCTCTCATTTCGTTGCAAACAATCCGAGAGCGAGGGGGATCGGAAAACACGCCACAAATCATTTCTACGACCATGTATTTTAGATGACGTAGGCGATTTAATCACGAGATGTGCTCAAACACAGTTCCGCGCTGATTTCTTCCATTAACTTTTATGACATTGGGAACTAACTTATTTTAACATCGTTTTTCCCTTCTGAGAGATAAAACGAGCACAAATGAACGGGGGATGGAGGCTGTTCTTATAAATGCTCAGACAACAAAGGCATTATGTTTTTCAAACCTGCGGACTCTGCAGTTCCAACAACGTTGTCACTTGTCACTCACTTTGGGTTGCGCTCAGCTGTTTGACCACCCATGGTGGCGCGTCACCCTTTACAAACAATTCAAATTAGGCAAGCAAGAACGAAACAGAGTGAGAAAACAAAGCGTTTCATCTTGTTGGGCTAAAACTTTATTCTTCACCCTTTTAATTGAGCCTGAATGACCTTCCATCAGATTTTGACCTTTAATCTTGGCTTTTGAGCCATAGCAATATATAAAGTTTAGAATAAGAAAGAACAACTTTAGGCAACTTTTTTGCATGTACTATGGAAAAAAAGTTTGTATAAAACAAAACAACGTGTTGTTATACATATGTATGAATGTATGTGTGTGTGTATGTATATATTTGTACATTTTCATTACTTTTTACTATTACTAATTCATTAAAAAAGGAGAAATGTTGTAAATCATATATTTAACTTTTCTTTTTCATTCAGGCTTTCAGTCCTGTAAATAATGGTTGGTTGCAGTGCAGGGGGACAGTCAGTGGGTTCAAACCCCCTCCTCTTCAACCAAAGCACCTCCCCTCGACCTATCAGGGTAATTCACTTACTTTTCTCTTTCTCACAAGGGCTATAGTGCAGTTTTCCATTCAGGGGAACATATCCCGTGACAATAACGGACTCCTCCAGGCATTCCAAGACATCTGAGGTATTTCGGCTTCAATCTCCTGATTATTTATGCATCAGTTTCAACGAAGCGCGCATTATATGCACCCCGATTTTAATTTAAAATTAAGGAAAGATTGAATTTAAATGGGCTTAAGAAGTTGGCTGCTTTGCAAAATTTCATTTGAAGCAAAAAAAGACCTAGCGGTGACGTAAACCGGCGTTTATTTCCCTCAGTCTGTTGACCGGCTAACTCAATTAAAACTCGAATAAAGGTATTATTCTGCTACATGACGGAGAAGAAATTAAGTTTAAAGGTGAGAAAAGTTTAAATATGAACAAAAAAACACGTAACTTTCAATGAGATGCTTAGAAATAGCCAACTTTAAACTGTTTAAACGCGTAACATCTGCAACTGTCCCATTGGTGTTCGTGAAAATCGATTAAATTACAACAGTTATCAATGGAATATTGGAAGCCTTTTAAATGTAATCGCGAAATCTGTCGTAATGTGTGTAAGGCATCGTGAAAGCGCTTGACTCAGCAAACTCAACTTTTTTCTTGCTACTTTTTCTCTTTAGCTCACAAGGGAAACGCTCACGTGCTGTCATTTTTTTAACGTCATAATTAAAGTACAAGATGTTGAATTGTGTCAACGCGTCTGACGTCATTGAGCGCGGAAAAGCGGACGATGTAATTCATAATACCTTCGAAAGATGATTGTTGTCATTGATGGGTTTTTTTTCTTCTTTGTTCGCGTCGCGATTAGCACCGCCCACCTGAAAATTCCTCAGACTTTCCCTCTCAGATTTACCAGACCTGTCATCATCAGATGAACTGTGATTTAACCGACTTTATCATAATCTTCTCATTAAACCAACTTTTATCAAGTAGACGCAGTTTTTGATGTAAAACAATATTGTATTAATTTTGCAGATGCTTTGATCAAAATATACTTTGCATTCAAAGTTCATCAGAATATAAATGTATGTACATGAATAAGGTTGTCCCTCTTTTATGTTTTTTTTTTGTAGCAGTTTTCTAGCAGTTAGATCCACCAACTCTTCAAACTTTCCTTCTCAGACTTACTAGCCTACTAGACTGTCATCTTAGATGGAGTAGGCCTACTGTAATTTAACTACCTTCTCATTAAACCAACTTTTTAAGGCTTTGATGTTTGTAAAAGCAACTTACAGTGCAATAAAGATATATATTTTAATATGGAAAACCATTAAAGATTTGTGGAGACATCCAGTTTACTTTTGTTAAAGAATGTCCTTATTAAGCAGTATGCCCACTTTGCAGAGGTTTTATATTTGCAGTTGTTCCTTAACACAAATATATCATGCTGAAAAGAAAACCGTAAAATCTCACTGTGTCGTTTTGCCACCCCCTTTCTGCCATGGCTCTAAATCTTTTGAGGCCCATTATTTACCCTAAAATCTTAGTTTTAATGAGCCGGTTGAGGACAAAACCAGGAGTCCAATCTTGGCCAGGAGTTGGTTATTTCTACAGCGAATGTACACTAAGACAGTCTAAGAGGGCCTGTAAAAGGATGCTGGCTGGCGCTTAAAGTGCCGTACAGTTTGCCTGGAATAATACTACACTTTATAAAAAAACTCCATCATCGACCGTGGGCGATTTAATGGATAAATTTATGAGGGGGCACATTTGTTCGTATGTTCACTGTGTATACGCCAAATAAACTAAGCAGTAAAAGTAAAAACAATGAATATAAGAATGCAAAGGTAATAGTAAGCTTTTTGTCTTCTCTTTTTTTACAGCCTTCAGCCTGGAGTGCTCTTGGATCACACAAGTTCGCATCTGAAGAGCTCATTGGAAAAGAAGAGTTTTACTGAGGGTGAGGCACGTTTAACGGAGCTTAAGGAGTCGCACAGCAGGGGCCAATGGGAGTGTGGAAGCTGGCCAAGGTGGTTCTCGGATGGGCTGCGGTCTGGTGGGCCACGGTCTATTCAGTGCAGGCACAAGGAGATGGAGACATCCAGGCCAGCCGATTCACTGGAAAACCCGAGGGGGAGGTGCAACAGAGGGTCCGTCGGAGAGGCCAGGAGTCCCTCAGGGGGTAAGAGCTTTTTCAGTCACGTCCTGCTCCTGTTCTCTGTCGGTTTCATTCTTGAAGTGTACATGTTTATGGTTTAATCATGAGGCGGAGGGTTTAACTCAGCTTTTATTACCAGAAATACAGAAAAATCATTTCAGGGTTGGTGTATCTCATCCTAAAAGCTTGAATTCAAAGCAAACATAAGTTTCTTCAGACAGTGCAATAAATGCCTTTTTTTTTTGGTTGCTGCAGTAGATTTCTGTTGCAACCTGCTGTGCTGTTTGGGTTAGAGCCAAACTGGGTTGAAAGCACGATTGGTCTCTAAAAAAGCAACATGTGTTGGAGTGTTATGAATCTGCTGTGAAGGAATTTTAAGTACTGAAATGCCTTAGTATGTTGGTCATGACAACAGGAGTGTCATTTACAACTGATAACTTAAGCTGTTGAAAGACATTATTGTTTGGCTATCGCAAATTTTACGTCTACATAACTCCTAGAAGAATGCATAGTGTTTTAGGTCTCAAGTTTCTGCTGAAATTTGAGGTAAACACACTTAAAAATATATTGAAAGCGGATTGATTGTGTGATCAAGCCCTCCAGTGCCTCTCAAACTATGCATCTGCATTTGTCTCCACAAAGCCTAAGCTGTGTATTTTTCTAATTTTTGGGAAAACAATGGCTGTTTTGTGTTGCGCTGCCCTCGTATGTTCGAAACGGTTATTCCAATCATCCTCTCATCTGTACTTGCTTATAACTCCCCTGCATACTGCAACAGGAAATGAGGTATTCTGATATTCTGGGGCAGAATGAGCATTTCACAACAGAGACATGTCTCCAATTCATGGATCCTTATTTAATCAGGAAAGGGGTTTACAGTTTAGGTCTGAAAGAAATCTAGCAAGGTCAAACAGAAACTTCAAGATTAGCACTGTGGTTAGCGGTCCAGGGTATATACTGAATTCCAGAAACAATAGCGACATTCTGTACATGTACACCAGTTCCATAAGTGGGACAAATGGTAATTGACCTGTATCGCACCCAAAAGTGAGTTTTCCAGGGAAATTAAGAGGGAGAATCTGATCCGGTCGGTGAAGCAGAACCATGTGGCAGCAAGTCAATTGAGAAATGTGCCACAGTGCCCTTTTGAGAGCCAATGCTAAACACAAACTAGCCCAGAGGGATGGAGGGACTTGCACGGTTTCCAGATTGTTCCCGTCTAACAATTCCCTTTGTTCATGGCAAGATGCTGAACTTAAGACCCTTCATTCAAATGTTGTAGCTGTTTTGTCGTAAAGAAAGGTCTAATCACTTCTAAGCACGATCTGTAATCCTATTTACATACCAACACAGTGTAAGAATGTTTCTCAAGTACGCTGATTATAATGATGTGGCACAAAATTGCACATTTGATCAACTGCAGAGTCACCGACCGAGAAAGCCATGTTATCCAGGGTCAGACAGTTTAAGAGAGTTACAGTATGTGATTTGAAGCTCACTGGCTCTCCTTGCCAAGCATAATTTGGCTGTCAGATTTGAGGAGTCTGATCACATTGCATTTGGGGGCCTCTTAAATGAAGGTAAAGTCTGGGAGACTGCTGTAAAAGCAATGGGCTTGGGGTGAGATTATGATTATGTGGTTCTCGTCTATCGATGCCAACCCTGACAAGTTTTGATGAGTACAAAGCCAGTCACCGTGCTCATGGTTGATGTTTTTAGAAGTGGCTTGGCCAGGGTTTCTTTTCATTTTCTCAACATGTCTCTGAGGCAATGTCAGCTCCACTGGACTCCAAAGATGGGCTCGAGTTCTTCCAGAACGCTTGATGTTTGCATCCCAAGAGAGACTGAGTTCTTTGTCTTGGATTTATATTCTTTTAACAGCTGAAAGAACATGCCAGTCAAAGGAAAACAATCCTTCTTGGACACCAAAGAGCTTGGTTGAAGCCAACAACATTTTGTTGTGGGATTGTTCTTTGTAGAAATACATTAGGAATATGAACAGAAAAATGGCCCCTGGAAATGGGACCAAATTCATTTTAATATCTCTTGCGAAAATGACCCAACTGAGAAAAAAGAAAAGCCGTATGTTTTTATTTTTTTCAGTGGGGTTTGTCATCTAACCAGTGGAAAGGAAGACGCAGGTCTGATAAGTGTATCCTTATGTGTGCATAATAGCATGCCCAGAAATTCTTATCGTCTTATCAAATGTACTCAGTGTATTGTACCAAACAATAAAAACTTAAGAGCTAATTGCTTTCTGGTGTTTATTCATGATACCATCAGTCGCTCCAGAACTCCAAAGTGTCTTGTAGACCAGCTTAGGCAAGAAAGACATCAGTCTCACATGGTTTTTATGCATGAAATCATATGGAGCGACCCCCTCTTTCCTCATTTCATTAAAAGTGTATAGTCTAGACGGCAGTGTGATTTGAGTTCATTAGGGCCAGGGGCTTGAAACAGGCCAAGTTGAACAAGGAAAAGGTCTTAGAGATCCAGAGGCTTTACGCACTGGGATCTTTGTTAAAACAACCATTAGCTCATTGGCTCGGGACTGGAGCTAGCGGCAATCGTGGGGGCTGGGAGCAAATGTCTCTAAAGTGACCTTTAACCTCTTTAGGAGTGGTAACCGGTGGGATAGAATTGTGCTATCTTTCTGCGCCCTCTCCGTGACATCCCACAAGCCTCAGTGAGAGCTCCTGTTCAGTTTTTATGACCTCACGGAAAACCGGCTGTCAAAGCATCCTGATTTCCTAACTCAGTCTTGTCCTGACCTTTTACCTTACTGGAATTCAGCTTGTGAGGGTTTTTTAGGGCTCAAGAATCGTAAAGTTGACCTGCTTTATCCGGAGATCTTTGGCAAAGAATTGCTTGCAAATCTCTTGCTCGAGGGCTGGTAGACCCTGTAAATGAAAAAGGATTTGACCTAGTGAAGTGAAATGAATTGATCCATGTAGCTGAAGAAGTCACATGGTCTTTCCAAGGTATTTGCCTTGTAGCAAAGAACCCGTTAACAATTTATATCTCTCTTTGAGGTGCCGGTTTGTGTTTGAGATGCTGTAAATGTTCTTCGTTTAGTAGTGGTATATTTGTGGTACATTTAATAGTTTGCACAAGGAGCGCATGTTTGAAATGCATTTTTCTAAGCTGTTTTCTGCTTTCCAGTATTCACTGCATATGCTTCAGAACCACCCAAAATAGTATTCCAGCTGAAAGAAATGTAAACACACTGAAAAGCATTGAATTTAAGAACGAAGAGATTGGTGGTTTGCGTCCAGGGATAATCTTCTTGCCTTCATCCTGCAGGAGTTTTAGACTTAATTTTTCAGGATCCAGTTGAGAAATAAGACTCTTTGGTTCCACACTGCTGATAATTCATCATCTTCTGGCCTAATTTCCGCTGCTGATTTTGTTTTCAACGGCCCACCTCCTACCCCCCACCCCTTTTCCCAAACTCTTCACTTCCACTTGTTTTCTTTACCTCCCACTGATTCTTGCCCTTTCCCCAGCATTTTCCGTTTTCATGTTCCAACATCTAGCCCTCCATTGGCCTCTACTCTTTCGAGTCCTCCACATCTCTCTTGGTTTTTGCTGTTAGTGGTTGTGTCGTCTGGCAATGCGTTTTAAAATCCATCAAAAGATTCAAACTACAGCTGGTTGTCCCCAGGTGACTGACATTAGAAAACATCTTGACTTGTAGAGGAAAGGAATTTATGCGTGTGTGTAGAAAGACAGATGTACCTTGTGTTTTTTTTTTAAAGGTCCATTTACGGCAGGCTTAACTTGGTGCTGATAGAAATAAAACTGTTTTCACAGTGAGTGTCCAGGTTTGACAGATCCTAAGGGCTTATTGGAAAGAAACCGCTAAAATGACACATTCTGAGGGCGGTTTGCCTTCAAGCTGTCAATTACCAGTTAGTCGTCCTGGATCAAGTCATATACACTAAACAGTGAGGCCCATAACATGGTGCAGGGTTTGTTCATGAGACGCACTGAACTTTGGGCTTGGTCCTGTCATTAATCACATATATCATGACTAAGACAGACGCTTTTGTCTCTGTGAGAAAGTTGCCAAAAAACAGCTAATGGATGAACGCATTTGGGAACGTAAGAGTAGCTTTAGTAAATATTTCTGTCTCAGGAAGTTTAGTTATGGTCCTACTCAAAACAAACTCTTTTTATGTTGTTTCCCAGGAAAAATCCTTTGGGGTCATTGTATGTATTGAGCCTGATTTATTGCAAAGGGTCAGAAGGTCTTTGAGACTGCAGATATTTCATTGTGTTGTATGTTTCTGAGAAATGTTCATGATTAAAATTAGCTTTCTGTAATTTAATGGACTTGTTTCCGTTGTTTCAGGCCCAATGTATGTGGTTCCCGCTTTCACTCCTATTGTTGTCCAGGATGGAAAACGCTTCCCGCAGGGAACCAGTGTATAGTTCGTAAGTATCTGTTTTTTTTTTTAAAGATGCATGCCAAAGATGCCATTTAAACAATTATCTACTCACTTACAGTACACTCACCACAGAGTTAGCGTTTAGCCTTAGGTTAACTGTGGTTAAGTGCCTACAATGATAGCAGGGGATTTGACCCCAAAGCCTTAAACCACAACACAACCCCCAAAAGATAAAGGCTTAGCTTGGGAAGATAAGGGAAATACCCACCAAGACCCAGGCTATGTTTAGTATGCACAGTATGCATATACTTTAAAGTCTTTGTGTGCAACAAGTAACTTTAAAAATATATAATTAATGCTTCTGGTGTTTTTACATCCATTCAAATACCAGCCATCTTGGAAAACAACATGATTATTTTATCCCATGCATATAAAAATGCATATAACGTGCACTGCATTTCTAGTTGGAGCATAGGAACATATTAAACATAGCCAAAGTCTTTTGTGGGGGAAAAAACTCATTTAAACCCAACCTGACCACCTAAAGAAGTGACCAAAACCCCTCTAAAACCATCCTGCTAAACTAGATATGACCAGGCTGGAAGTCCAGCCAACCATCTTAGTCCTAAAAATGCAAATAATTAATTCTTCTTCTGTGTTATATCTCTGTTCAGATCAAAAGGCCTTTGCTAAGCACTTCTCATGAATATTTTTGTCTCTCCAGCAATCTGTAGGAACTCATGTGGGGATGGTTTTTGTTCGAGGCCCAACATGTGCACATGCTCCAGTGGTCATCTTGCCCCTAGCTGTGGGGCGGCCGCAGGTGAGTTCAGTCATTTCGGTCTGCTTTTGTTCTTTGTGGGCCATTAGAAAAACACATTGTGACTAGTTAATTGCATTAATTTAGCATTTTTGGGTGCTTTTATTCATAGACATAGTTTAGAAATAGAGAAACATGATATGAAAATGACTTCTAACAACGTTTGGAACATGCGCTCTAACCGCTAGGGCTCTGACTTTAGATGTGTTCAGTTTTTTAAAGGGAACCTTTTATGCATTTTCACATTTTCATCTTTCTTTACTGTGTAATGTTGCTGTTTGAGCATGAAAAAGCTCTGCAAAGTTACACAAAGTCCCTCCAGCGGGAGTTATTCTCTATATCAGTGTCACTGTTTCTGAAACTTTGTAGTCTTTAGTTTTCTTCTGAGGACGGACACGTCACAATATTCCTCATTGAAATAATTTAAACGCAGGGCCTGGTTGAGTTAGTTAGTAGTGTGTTGAAACCAAGCGGACAACCTTTTGGTCTCTCTCTTGAATCCAACACGGAAGTGACTTAAACTGCAATTCATTGACTGGCCACTAGAGACAGGCTGCAAAAAAGAGTCAATCCCATAGACCACTATATAGACCAAAAAAAGTGGTTTTGGGAGTGACGCGCTGCCAAGATGGCGACGGCCTGCTCCGCCCACTTTGGGCTTCATAAATGCTCTTCAGAAACCTACGGGTGACGTCACGGACACTACGTCCATATTTTTTTACAGTCTATGGTTGAAACTCGCCGTTATGGTAAGGGGCGTGGCATTTCCCAAACACGCCCGAAGAGCTAGACCAATCACATTACACTGGTCCAGCTGACCAATCAGAGCACATTGTGCTTTTCAGACGGAGAGTTCAGGTCTCCATAGAGACAGGAACTAAACAGAGCGTTACTGACAGACTGGGAAGAGAGGAGCTGGAGACAATGGAGAAAATGGGGAAAATCAAGACTTTGTAAAAGAGACACAATAGGTCCTCTTTAATGATACTCTCTCTACACTGCTTACTTCCTTTGTGGTTGAAGGGCTTGTCATATATTTAAACTTTTCTTTGACATTTTCAGTGATTTATCAGGTTAAGAATTGAAATTGAGCAGAGATACAGATGGCTGGAAATACTGTGAAATTGTTCTGACAGCGTGTAGTGTTTCGTCCACTGAATCATTAGCTAATGTCAAGCTAAGAGCGTTTTCTGTTGAGATAGGTTAAATTTAAGACCACATGTCTGCTGGTGAAAGCGTTTTTTTTTACAACAGACTTAGAAAAACGTGATTGATTGTGTTTAGATGGCACTGGGAAAAGTAATGACTGTTGGTTATTCATGGATGAGGTGTTTAGCATTAGCGCAGGTTTCTCTTACTGCACTTGCTCTCTGCCAGCGGCGTCCAGCCGTTTCTCAGCGAATGCCCGGAATATGTGGTCATAGACAAATAAACCCAAATGCACCAAACCATAGGTTTCGGTCTCGTAAGCTGTAAACCCAGAGTCAATTTATTCGCCAATGAGAAATTGACCATCTAATTTAGCTGCCAGTTCCTTGTCTGTTTGAAAGCAAATGCTAAACATACGCTTGTACTCTGTTTTGGCAGCCTTATGGGATTTGCGAGATCGGTAATGCTGTCATTACGCCTACCCGACCGCGTACCGTCTGCAGTGGTTGGGAGCGGCCACATTTATGAGTCAGTTATGAATCTGCAATTACTCCATAAATAACAAGCCGCCACACGAATGTTAGCTGTAGTCATTAGCATCCAAAACATTGCTATCCTCTTTCACTTCATCATTAGTGTCTGATTACCATACGTCTCAATTTAAGCCACTTTTAGCAATGTTATTTTTGTATAATATACTTTTATAGTATACATTTTTCATTTCAGTTTTAGTTATTTTAATACTTCAACTTAAACTCAGTGTTTTTTTAGTATCATTGAGATACAACGCTATCGTTTGAGAAACTATTAGATTTCCTTTTAAGCTCCACAACGTGAACTTGACGTTGACAGGCCACCGCGAGAAAGAAACGGCCATAAAGGACCTCTGTTCCTCGGCCTCGCTCATGTTTCCTGCCGACAGCGTAGCTTGTAAAAAGCTGACAGATGTGACTGCTGCATACAGAGGTGCATTGTGGGGTGGGAGCCTCGGGGAGCCCCGTTTTGTGTGTGTGCTAGCATGAGCGCTTCAGCACGTGCAGCTCACTTAGCATGGGTCAGCGAGCGAGAGCGTCGCCCCTCCACCTGTAGGGGGCCGTCAGCAGGTCTAGCCGATGAAGTCATTTCCTGTGCTTCAGGAAAACACGGCCAGTGCGCAAACATTTACAGGCCTTGCTGTTGAAAGCATGCCATCAGTGAAAAAAAACACATTTGATCTCCATCCAGCAGGATTTTTCATGTGAGATCAAATAAAAATAGGCGAATTTTTACAATAAAAACTTTAAACTTTTACCCTCTTGTTTTGGTTTATTCTTTTTTATGTTCATTTAAAAGGATTAGGTCATGGCAGGCGAAGATGAAAGGAATAAATGAGAAACTGTTATATTTACATATCTTTGTCTGGGATAAGTAGTAGGTTGAATTATGTTCGGGCTGAAAGGTAATGGCACGATGCCTTTGTTTAGACAGAACGAAAGAGCTTGGCAAGAGCAACGTTTTGATGCAACCAATTGGAAAATCAATCTTTTTTAAAACTCATCCCATGATTAATTGTGCTTATGTCATCTGTTTTTTCTTCTGAGTGCAATTTTAAATCGCAATACACAAACTCTATTGAAGTGATTCTGTCTGTGCCGAGAGAATTCCAATTTTGTGAAAATTGCTGGAAAATGAATCTACTCGTTCAGGATGAAAATAGGTTTTTGTTGGCCGAGTAAAATTACTCTTACCAGGAATTCGAATTGGGAGTTGCTGATATTGGAAAGACAATAAATAAGAAGTTTAGTAGGTCTTTCTCAAATACATTCTGTAAGTATGACTGAATCAAATAAGTGAGGGAGTTACAGTAAACTGAAATGTACATCAGTGTAATGGCAAACGTACAGTTGAAGAACTATAATCTGGTGTAAAAAGCATTTCTCACACAGTTTTTCATGAAATAAAGACATTTCACTACAAGAAAAATACTACATGGAAACTTTGGTGAATATGTTTTAGTGATGACGTGAAAGAATCACTGAATCAGAGTTTTCAATCAATTCCATTCCATTTACATTTATGCATTAACAAATGCCTTTATCCAAAGCGTCTTACAATAAAGGAACATAATAACACTGTTTTAAAATAATATAACATTTTTATTTTAACAAAACAGAACTATTTCAGTTTTTCTACTTCAAATGTTCATGTTTAATTCTATGTGTTACTTGCTGTTTCTTTGTAATTATTTACGAAAATTACTAGCAGTTTCTGAGTAAAAACTGATTTAAAGTTAACCCTACACCAACTTTATTTTCAGTACAATTCGTCACAGATGCAACAATATTCGTAGTGTACAATGCCAAGTTTATTAGAAAGCAGTTTGAACCAATCCATGGAAATGAATCAAAGATTTTCCATTTTTGTATCATTTTTGGGGTATTCCTGATTCCTAAAGTTAGCTGCATGGAAGGTGCATTGTTATATTGAGCACTCCAGATGGTTTATAATCACCTCTCTTGTCTCTGTACAGTCCAGTCCTGCAGCGTCAGATGCATGAATGGAGGGGTCTGTAATGAAGACGCCTGCTCGTGTCAGAAGGGCTACACAGGAAATCACTGTGGACAGCGTAAGTGAACTTCCTTTTCAGAACGTCCAGACATCAGCACATACCTGAACAGACACACACAACAATAGATGATTTCACAAGAGTTGGGCTTATAGGCACGAAAGATCTCAGAATGCATTTAAACCCAACTATATCTTTCTCTAATGCAAGAGGACTTCAACTTCCCACCTGTGGATCACTGTACTATTAATATAAATAAATATTATTCATATGAGTCCAATGTAGACCAATTTTGCTTTCTGCAGCTGTGTGTGAGAGCGGATGTCAAAACGGCGGCCGTTGTATTGGACCAAACAGATGTGCCTGTGTCTATGGTTTTACTGGACCGCAGTGCGAGAGAGGTAAGCCACTGCTATCCTTCCAAAGTTCATATTTTCTCAACTCTTAATTGTGTTGACGTCTGTGAGGATGTGCGGTTTGTTTACCGTCTCAGGCTTGCTTCAAGAATGTGGTAACAGTGTGTCAATGTGACCCAGAAACGCTCAAAAGGGTTATTTACAGTAGTTTTGAGTCAGTGTGCTTCCCCCCTTCACTGTAGCTAGTGTGAAATTAATGCTACAGTTTACATTGTGGCCACATCTCTCAGAGCTGGAACAGTGAAGTAATCTGGGGCGGAAAAAAGGCCTCCCTCATGGGTGCTCAAGACGTTCTATCAGAGGTGAAATCCTTGGCTGGAGTTATTAGAAAATGACAGACTGAAAGGACCGTAAAGGCAGTTCCCATCAGGCCGTGTGAATTGTGGGAGAGGAGCGCCCCAGGCACTCTAGACCGAATACCTAAGCCCTTTTCTGTACCCCACCCTCCTGTGTCTGGTTCTTTCTGTAACCCCACCCCTTCACGAAGCCCCCTTGTGCAATCGTAGGCCGGTTTCCTTTGAAAACCCAACACAGGGAGGTGGAAAAATTTGGGAGACATCTGGCAGTAGATAAAGTAGGGTGGAAATGACAAGGGAATGTTTCTGTGTGGAGCCGTAGACTATTCTGACAAGTAAGGGTGGGGGTGGTGGTGGTGGTGGTGGTGGGGGGGGGGGGGGGGTTCTCTAAGAAATGGAGACCCAAGCTGTGTATACCCAGCCAGGCCTGAACTAGTACAAACAACTTCACACAGAGAGAGCACCCTCCATGGGACTCTTTCCTGGGCCACCTGACAAGATTCATTCAGTCCAGACCCTCGTCTCCGAGACCCCCAGATTCCCCCTCAAGGTCCTTGCTTCTAGGATGTAAAAACGTCACACCAAACAATTAGACATTTCATTGTTAAAGAGCAGAGATAAACTCTTTATTTAGCCTGTTTCAGTCACTCCTGTTTATCATCAAGGGACTGCATTTCATAGAATTGATGAACTTCCAAAAAGATTATGCAGTTTTTCGCAAAAGGCCTGATGTCAGTCGCTCTATTTGGTTCTTACAAAGAAGCCAGAACAGTCTTCCAAGAAAGAGGTAGTAACAAAGAAATTGGATCCTGAAAACTGTGCAGCACAATAGTTGGCTGGCGTTTTTGGAAAGTCAGTCGTCTGCAGAAGAGTTTCTGCGAACACAGTGCAAGCTCAGCTGTGAGTCAGGCACGGTTTATAGGGAGAGTTAAGCAAGTTAACGGTGAGAATGGTGTTAGTCCCATCTAATTAGTTTTCCGTTTAGCTACGTGTGCTCTGTGTTATCACTTACAGTGGCCCACACTGAAGAAAGATATGCATAGTATTCATTTCACTTTCGAAGGGTAACTTTGCTCAAGGCTGTGGTCACAAGTCCATTTAAGTTGCATCAATTACCACTGTTTTGGCACAGATGCTATTGTTTTTTTGTTTGATGCAATGGATTCTACAGAAAAAGGTTTTTCCGAGCAATAAAGCGTGACTAATCCTCCTGTAACCACAAGAGTATGAATGAAAGTATTAAGGACTGAGGCTCAGTGGATTTGCTGTGGACTGACTCATTTGGGAGTCATAAAACTGTTGAAACCTTGGCTTGTTGGATGTTTGTGACAGAGATAAGATGTGAAGAGATTACCTGTCTTATTTAGCCATACTGTAAATCACTGAGCAGTAAAAGAGTTTGTTGGTCCGTCCGAGAAAATTCAAAGCATTGCACCGGAACGCTTGTGCATCTAATGTTTCCTTTCTACCCCCCTTTTTTCCTTCAGACCTACATGAATGAACTTCTGCTTCTCCCCAAGTGAAAACACATTTCTTATCTTGGTGTGTACTCTGATTAAACCAAAATAGGTCACAACAAAGTGAGCGAGCGACTTTTCCCAGTCATTGACTCTTGAGCACGTTTTTGGCTGCGTTTGAGGTTTCCACCTGCAGCTGGTCCCCGAGGCTTAACGCTCCAGACTAGATTAACTTCCCTTTGGCTGATTTTTCATATCTTATAAGGTCTTTCATGACAGTCTACTCCCTTTCGGTCCATTAGCACTGAGGATGATAAAAACACGCCAAGTCGTTGGGAGTGTGAAGAAAGCTGGAATTCCTCCTGCCAAATTACGCTGCCGCCCAGTCTTTGGACAAGTGTGAATGCCACACATCAGCTACCTCCCGAGGCATCGGTTTTTTCCCAACTTGCCTCATGATTCATGATAATCAATGCTGCTAAATAGTTGGCAGACGTCGCTGGCAGGGAAACACTGGTGACTAAACGGAAAGTAGAGGTGAGTGAGTGTTTGGTGGGATAGGGTGTAGGTGAATGGTTTTGATCTGACAAGCCACTTGAACTGTAATCAAGGCAAAATTACTTCCGAATGTTGTCTGCATCACAGACACATCCCCCCTTCTCTGGAATATGAGTCTGCTTGCTTCTGGGAAGCAAGGTCTGTGCATTACTTCCAAGTTTGCCAACGTGACATTGAGGTTAACCGGTTTCCCTTTTGCCTTGCAGATCTGTTGCTGTTGGAGATTGCAATCTCAAAAATTCTCAAATCTCAAAAGAGACCAGTCTACCGTGTTACACTGCGTATTTTCTTCTGGCTGTGTGCACGTATAAACGGTGCTGTGCTAAAGTTGGCTGATTCAAACAAGGCGACGGCTTCCGACTGATGTTGGCTGGAGCTTTCAGACTCCCGGGCTCCAGTTTCATTGCAGATCAAAGTTTTGTTAGACAGACCTGAGTAGCTTAAAGGATGTTCTCATGACAGACATTTCTCAGTACCTTCTTCATTATTGTCCTTCACTGCCGAGCAACTTATGGCATCCATGTAGTCCTCCACCCTAGCTACTTAGATGTCCAGAAACATCAACCCTTCAACTTTTTTCTTTATGTACGTAACTCGCTATTTATATGTGATTCACTACTAGTCGAAAGTCCCTAGGTTGTTTTTGCTTTTAGACACTTAAACTCACCTATAGCACTAGATTTGTTTCTTCCCAACTTGCAAAATGACCAAATCCATAAATCAAGATGATTTTGACTTTAGAGATGCATCCCAGAAGGCTTTACCCATATGAATATCATCACTCACAGTAAGAGCCAAAGCTGCAATATAGAGAGGCTGATGAATTGGAGTATTGGATATGCATGGACACATCTGGGACTTAGCTTGTCCCACCATAGTCCCGACCAGGCGCAATTAATCAATCCCAGATGTTCATAGGATGCTCGCAGTGGGTCGCCTCAACTTGGAGAGGTCCTGCATTCCTGGACTCAAATTGTCCAGGAAGAACGGTCAGGTCAGGGGAACGCAGAAGGGACGTGGAGAAGGGACAGTGAAAGGATTTAAAGACACGTGAGGAGGATATCTCTATAGTCCTTCTTCCTTTTTTTCTTTTCCTCTTGACCTACTTTCTTAGTGCCATTTCCCCCCCTCTTGGCTATGGATATATGATTTAGCTTTTGTTTCGCATGCAATATTATGAAGGATACGGAAAGATTTGTTCATTCTCTTGAGGAATGACTGGGGAAATCATGGAGTCAGGAACTCATTCATATTCCGCCAGAGTAAACCGACTCTCACAGTATACCCCAAACAAATGTGGGATCTCGTTTAATTACGTTTTCAAAACATACTAGCAAACACTCGGAAAATGCATCAGGGCATTTGTTTGAGCTTAAGATGAGTTTTATTAAACACTGAAATGACTGGATCCTTAAATGCTCAGTTTATTTCAGTGTCGAATTGGTTTGTTTGAAGCTCAAAACATCGTTAATGAGATTGAAATGTCTCAATTGGCAACCAGCACACAGGTCTAAGCAAATTGCCAAATCTCCAAATGTCAAAACAGTGCTAGTACTACTATCCCACATTTCGACCTCAGCCCAAAAAACAAGAAGGTTTGTCATGGAAATTGCCATTATTGATACCATCCAGAAATTTTCAAGCCATTATCCAGTTATCCTATTATAAGACAGTGAAAGAGAATCACTGTCAGAGCATTCCCAGACAGACCTCCAGCATTGGAAACAGCTGCATGATGGAGAAGATTTGTCTGCCAGCATTC
This sequence comes from Rhinichthys klamathensis goyatoka, assembly GCF_029890125.1. NCBI lineage: Eukaryota > Metazoa > Chordata > Actinopteri > Cypriniformes > Leuciscidae > Rhinichthys > Rhinichthys klamathensis. Next base: position 25,478 of record NW_026607154.1, on the reverse strand, counting down.
TTTGCTTTCTTTACCTAAATGTGATTTCTTGTCCTAATTCCTTAGTCACATAGCGCTTATTAGCTTATTAGCGCTTGTCTTGTCGTATCATTGAAAGGTTTTGTCAGGCTATGGTGGCTTTCTGGTTTATTCAAGTTTAGCTAGCTAGTCAAATAAGTACCACCAAACTGGACCAATCTGACTAGTGGAAACTGGTGTCCGGCACACCATTTTAGGCTAGTTTAAACTGTTTTTATGTTGACTAATGGTTTGAGATGGTATTTTACCCCAGGAAAGTCTTGTGTGAAAAAGCTGTTGTAGCACATCCCAATGTTTTATTCATGTACTGTATATATTGATCTCCCCAACATCTCTTCATCTCTCCCACAATCAGACTACCGGACCGGGCCGTGCTTCACACAGGTCAACAACCAGATGTGCCAGGGTCAGCTAAGTGGCATCGTTTGCACCAAGACACTGTGTTGTGCCACCATTGGGCGAGCGTGGGGTCACCCGTGTGAGATGTGCCCTGCCCAACCCCAACCTTGCCGAAGGGGTTTCATACCCAACATCCGCACTGGTGCCTGCCAAGGTAAGACATTCCCTCTAGCATCTGAGCTAATAGCTCTTTCCTTCTCAGTGTCTGGCTCAGTGTCTGTTTGTTGAATTCTTGCCCTAATGACCAGCCTGACACGGCAGATGACACTAAGACATGGCCTGTCTAGGGTAAACCATACCACTCCAGTCCATGTCCAAAAGGACACTTCCCCATTGTGTTTCTTCGTAGCGTCAAATATTTAGAAGACTTCCATTAGGGGTACTTTAAATGGGATTATATAATGGCTTGTCACATTTATTTACAATTGTGGGCGTGTTGTTTGATTTTCAAGGACATAATTGGACATGATTGAATTATGTTCTCAAGGTCTGTTACACTTTATAAAGCTTATTCACTTTGCTCATGAATTTAGGTAAGGTAACTATCGCAATTAAAACATTAACAGAGACGGTTTTTGGTCAACTTTTCCCTTGCAGTGGGTGCAAGCTGTTTTATAGTATAATAGTTTTAGTTTTAGTTAACCAATAACAACTCGGATTCTGCAGCATTGCAGATGAAAAAAAACAGCTCTTCAAGTCCATTTGCTTCGCCCTCAGAGAACATTTTGTGAGCCAAAATACCAAATGCCACCCAGTCTTCACATATCATCTCAAAGACGCCCCTCCCAGTGATTATAAATGTCTCCTCTTTAACTTTTCCTTTTTATTCTTTTCCCCCTTTCAATATACAACATAAGAGACAGCTCCAAGTCTGGCCTGGATTTGCCTAAAGACGGAGTGCTTTTGCAAAAGTCTGTCTGGCTAGAGTACAAAGCACACACATGTGGGAGGATTTGTGTAACGTGCACTGAGCTTTCCAGAGTCTCTTTGCGTTCAATGGCATTTAACAGGAGAAGCTATTTTAGGACAATACCTGATGGCTTTGTGCTTATTGGATACAGGTTAAGGCCTGCCAATTATATCAATGTAAAGCAACAGGGCAAAACAGATAAATGCCGTTTTTGCGAGCTAGCCAAATATGTAAGTGCCGCTCAACACAAACAAAACCGAATATCTGTAGTTGTTCCATGAAGTCCTAAAGCGATGACTTCAGACAATAAAAAAAATGCCCAGACTGTGAGCGAACAAAGATGATACATGTTTAACCTTCTCAAATATCCTTAAAGTGATTGAAACTCATAATAGATCTCCAATTAAGAGCAGTAGATGCTGCTCTTGTTGTCGAAATTAGCATTTCCTTTCCAAACAAAGTACTGCTCATGAGATACTGAAAATGCATTACAACTAGTGTTCACACTACATATATGGGTCAAATGTGTTTGCTTACGCTCTTCTCCTCACCCTGTTAGACGTGGACGAGTGTCAGGCCGTCCCGGGACTATGTGCTGGAGGAAACTGCATTAACACCGTGGGCTCGTACGAGTGCAAATGCCCCGCGGGTCACCGACAAAGTGAGACCAGCCAGAAGTGCGAAGGTACGTCACTCACTGCACAAACCCAAAACCTGTCAGAAAACAGCATGAAGCATGATAATGATCTCACTCCTGTTCATTACTCACAATTGGAAAGAAAAGTCATGCACTTGGCGGTTTCATTGATGTTGTAAGCTTTCCAAGATGTTGACATGCATGAAATGTTGACGTCAGTGGATTTCCAATTGAATATTGGCTGGAAATAGGCTGGTTTGGCATGTAAATGTAAGGTGTAGCTGCTTGACTACGTTACTGGATTAAATACCAAGTGCTTTTATTCCGCTTAGGGTCCATCTTTAACAATAGATCGTGCCGCTTGAGTGGAATTTAAACAATGCAGAGTGAAAACAAACAGCCGTGTTGTAAAGCGGGGGTCTGCGCTTCTTGGATCCAAACCTAGACAGAGAGATAAAGAGAGAGATAGTGGATTACAGCTTTTTTATACTAGCTAAAAGGTTATTCCATACCTACCAGATATTTCTTTTTTATTTATAACCTATTTTAAATGCATTTATTCAAAAAATTTATTTTATTTCATTTTAAATGGCAAATGTGAGCATTGATTACAGCTTGCGTTTTCCTTTTCCAAGCAGTCTTTTCAAAAGTATAATATTCTGCTCAGAGGTTTGTTTCTTAGCTCCATTAGCTTGGAGACTTGATTCATGTTTCATTTAAGTATCTACTTTGTCTGAGATGTTTGTCTGAGATGTTTGTCAGAAATGTCAGAATCGTTTCTCATAGATGCATCTGGGAAGAGTGAAACTTTTATTTATTTATTTTACTTTCCCACAGTTTTCTACATGTTCAAAACTGTAAGTTAAGAGTTAAGTATGTAAAATGTTACGATTTGGCACACTTCCACGATTCCTGACCCTCGAGGTTATTAGTTTATCTCCTAATCACATTTTGACCCCGAATGACGTGGCCATTACTAAACCACCGGTTTGGAGTAGAAGCAGACCTCTGTCTGCAGGCTTCACCCAAGTAGACTTTTTCTCAAGGAAACGAGAGAGAAACTTCTGCAAATTAGATGCTCAAGTGATCACTAAAACACCCTGAACTTTGGGTTGGAATAGAAGTGCTCCTCTGTTCTTTGAAGCTGCGTGGAGGGTGGAAAAAACCCCAGGTGGTAGTTGTGGGGCGCTTAATTACAAGACAATGGTGTGGTGGAAAAAGTCTCGCCCCGGGCCAGGAGGTACATAAGGCATGAGGCACACCTCGTACTGCTTACAGGGCACTTTCTGACGAGTGGTGAGGAGACATCAATTGTTTCAGAGAAAGTTGCTCTGGAAAGTTGAAAATGTAACGCTAAGTTTGGTAACACTTTATTTTACAGTGCCCTTGTTACATGTAGTTACTGTAGTAATAACTAAATTATGCATAATTATTACATGCAACTAACCCCAATCCTAAACCTATAGTAAGTACATGTAGTTAAAGGGTTAGTTCACCCAAAAATGTAAACTCTGTCAGTAATTACTCTCCCTCATGTTGTTCAACCCCGTAAGACTTTCGTTCATCTTCGCAACACAAATTAAGATATTTCTGATTAGATCTGAGAGCTGGATCACTCCTCCATAGGCTTCTAAGGGATCGAAACTTGCCGTCCCCAGAAAAGTTATTAAAGACATCGTTAAAATAGTCCGAGTGACTACAGCGGCTCAACCTTAAGTTTATCAAGCGACGAGAATACTTTCTGTGCGCAAAAAAACAAACAAAAATAACGGCTTTATTCAACTATTAATTTCCTTCTCTGTCGGCCTCGAGTGAGTTCACGTAGTGTAACAGCGCAGCGCTTCTGTGTTGTACGTCACACACACACACACGACCAGCGTCGGCCAATAGTGAGCCTGTGTGTGACGTACAACCCAGAAGCGCTGCGCTGTTACACTACGTGAAATCTCAAGGCCAACAGAGAAGGAAATTAATAGTTGAATAAAGTCGTTATTTTTGTTTGTTTTTTGCGCATAGAAAGTATTCTCGTCGCTTGATAAACTTAAGATTGAGCCGCTGTAGTCACTCGGACTATTTTAACGATGTCTTTAATAATTTTTGGGCCGGCAAGTTTCGATCCCTTAGAAGCCTATGGAGGAGTGATCCAGCTCTCAGATTTAATCAGAAATATCTTAATTTGTGTTCCGAAGATGAACGAAAGTCTTACGGGGTTGAACAACATGAGGGAGAGTCATTACTGACAGAGTTTACATTTTGGGGTGAACTATCCCTTTAATTATTATATTCTTTAATGGCTTTATAATAACTTATTCTATGACATTTTAAGAACTCAGAATAGCCATTTTTAAGTTCTGATGTCATAGAATAGCCTTTTTTATGAAATCATAAGGATTAAAAAGTTACTGTATTTCGTTATTACAACTTAAAATGTTCTCTTATGGCATCAAGCTGTAAAACCCTTTTAGAACCTTTAATTTGAACCATTTTTAGTCCAGTTAAATGTGCAGCTAGAACCCAAATAATGGTGCTAAAAGGTCATAAACATGCTTTTGATCTTTTTTTCTCCTTTTTTTTTTTTTTTACAATGAAAAGCAGAACCAAACATAATAACATTTTACCAAAGAAACAATTGCCTCTGCAATGCAAAAACGACAAAAAGTGCTCTCCTGATGTACAGTTACGTGAACACGCAGTCCGGCAGTCATTAGCAGAGGTTTCGCCCTGAGTAAAGTCTGCTTCTGGGGCTCCGCTGACGAGCGCGTTTGTTTTGCCGAGGTTTTTATGACTTCAGCTGGGCCGTTTTCAGCTGCTGTGGGACAGCGTGACTCCTGCTTTCCAACACATCAAACACGTAATAGCTCCTCATGCTCTTCCCACATCCCGCCTCAATCTCATGCGACAAACCCGACACACAACGTCCACATATAATTTTACTAAATAAATGTAATTGCACGTGTGTATAAATATAAGAACGACACGCAATACAAACCAACCAAGCGCTTTACCATCTGTTGACCTTCGGTTTGAGTTCACTTTACGGACCATAAGGAGCGATACCAATCAATTCCCACAGGAAAGAAAAACCACAAACGAGATCTTATTTGTTTCTCCTACTATAGATGTAAATGAGAGTTGCTTCTAAGATGTTTCTCCTCAACAACAAAAAAAAAAAAACAACGCCAGAAATATCAAGTGTGTCTCCTCTTGTTTGGTTCATTCTGTTTGGTTTCTATTGGAAGACTTTAGTGTTATACTTCCCAAACCAAAATCAGTTTCTGAAAGAAAAGAGTGTGTGATATGAACTTAAAAAGGTTCGTGCGATGGCATCGAATAACCTTTTTTAAGTTCTTATGCTGCATTCGAACCTTGCAAGTTCTCAGGTCATAAGATAACCTTTTTGCCACATCATATGAATTTACAAAGTCTCTATGGCATCATATGAATGTAAAAATATCTTTATAAGTTCTTAATTCATAGGACAGCTAATTAATAATTCCCATGATGGCATTACAGAAACTTAAAAAGGTTATTCAGTGACATCCGGTAACACTTTATTTTACAGTGTCCTTGTTACATATGTTACATGTATATTTACCATATAATAACAGTGAATTATGCATAATTACATGCAACCTAAACCAAACCCTAATCCTACCCTAACCCTATAGTAAGTACATGTAGTTGCTTAATATTACTCAGATATACTTAAATATATAAATACACTGTAACAATGACACCTTAAAATAATTAAGTGTAACCCTAATTTCTTACACTGTTAAAAAAGTTGCTACCTTTACATTTTTAAGTACACTCAACTTGAATGTTTACACTACGGTTCAAAAGTTTGGGGTCAGTGAGAATTTTATTTTTATTTTTTGGAGGAAAGAAATCAATACTTTTATTTATCAAGGACAGTAAAGACATTTATAATGTTACAAAAGATTCTATTTCAAACAAATGCTGTTCTTTTGAACTTCCTATTCATCAAAGAATCCTAAAAAAAAAAAAACTGTACAACTGACAGACCAACAACAGTTTCAACACTGATAATAACAATAAATGTTTCTTGAGCATCAAATCCTCATATTATACTGATTTGTGAAGGATCATTTGACACTGAAGACACTGACACTGGTGATGCTGAAAATTCAGCTTTGATCACAGAAATAAATTACACTTTACTATACTGTATATTCACACAGAAAACAGCTGATTTACACTGGAATAATATTTAATACTATAACTGATTTTTGTTGTATTTTTAATCAAATAAGCGCAGCCATGGTTAGCAGAAGAGAATTTTTTTTAAAGTATTTAAAATCGTACCGACCCCAAACTTTTGAACGGTAGTGTAAGTCATTTCAACTTAAATTGCATTAAACTGACTTAAAATGAGTTGAATCTTAAAAAAAGTAAATAAAATGCTTAACTTATTTTGATGAGTTGACGGAATGTAAAAACGTATGTTGTTATAACTTATAGATCATGTAATGTTTTACAGTGTATAGGTCATGAAAGAACTAAGAAATGCATCACTGCTTGTTTTACGTGTTTCCGTTTCAGATATCGACGAATGCACAACCATATCCGGAGTGTGTGATGGCGGAGAATGCACCAACACCGCCGGCAGCTACGTGTGCACCTGTCCGCGGGGATACATCACCAGCACAGACGGGTCCAGATGTGTCGGTGAGACTCGTTCATCCACACACACACGCACACACACACACACGCTTGTTCCCGTGACCTTACGCTCCTGGGCCGCATCTGAGCCGTGCTTCACATCGCCTGTGTGACTCACAGGATGAACTTGTGTGCGCTTTTGTCAACCACTTCAAGTCCGGGAAAGTGTGTGTATAGCACCGTACAGTAACTTCACCAGCAAACAGGACAGAACTGTTGTTTTAAAAATCGAAATAAAGCTGGATGGGTTATTTTTTTATAGTGGCGCTAAATGCCATTTTTTGAGCAGCCCTATTCAAAAACACGATTAAAAAATGACACCTTTATTGTTACAGTGTAATTATATATTTAAGTACTGAATAATATTACTTAATAGTATAGCATTAGGGTTTGGTTTGCTCAACCAATAATGTGAGTTTGAGTTAGGACAGTATTGTTATAGTTGTATCAATATTTTGAATCAGCTTTAATATGTATATTTTATGTTAATTATTTTAGTAATTCTGGTATGTCCATTTATAATTGTATTCGTTTGTTTATTATTACTGCTATTTAGGTTTAATTTATGTTTAGTTTTTATTTATTGCGAGTTAATAATTTTATTGCTTCAACTTAAACGTAACATTTTTCATTTTCATTTAAAGTTTTTCAACTAATATTTTTTTTATTGCAGTTAACAGAAATGTTTTTAATAGTCTTAGGTTAGGTTAGGATTATCTGTTTGTCTAAACCATGACTTGACAATATTTTTGCCATTGCATTTGGTGCTCTTAGAAACATAAATTTTACGAATTGGTGTATTATTTTGAGAACTGGACATCTTTAAGTGTCAGAATTTACTCATTTTTCATTCATGTTTGTGTTAACATCTTGCTAAATTTATTCCAATCTGTGTTGTTAGAAACCGTAAAATAGTTGGTCCATTTTAGCAAAAGATGGCTCTTCTGTAGCTTCACATAAACTTAAAGTTATTCTATGATAAGAATTTAGAAGAACATTTTTAGAAATGTATTAAAAAGTTTATAGTTTATAAGAATTTCATTATAAGTATTTAAAAAAAGAGTTTGTAAGAAATTCATCATACAAATGTAATTAATATAAAATGTAATTACATAAGAAAATGTTTTCTTTTAGCATCAGGCTGTAATTTTTTTTTTTAAATCCTCAGACATGTGTTGCATTAATAAGGACATATCTTGCTCAAGGACATTTCTCTGTGCAGGATATGATTGCGAAATGAAATTAATTAAAAAACCCGGGTTGTCTGACGTGACATCTGTTGGGCGAAATATATCTTATGCTCATCTTACAATGATTGTTGTTCTCTACAAAAAGAAAAAAAAAAGTTTTTTTTCCTAAGAGCCCTTTCACACCTACCTTGTTTGGTCCGGGCTTTCAGACTTTTCAGTTTGGTCCGAATCAAAATGACAGGTGTGAAACCTCCCCCGGACCACGGTCCGGACCAAACAGATGAAATTTGGTCCGATGAAAAGAGGTAGTCTCGGTCCGGATCAAACTGAACAAAGGTTTGGTTCGTTTCTAGTGTGAAAGCATTTCTGTATGGTTCGGACTTTCAGACCTTTTACAGGAAGTCCCGGTGGTTCCCGCATAGCCGAAAAAACAGAAGGTGTCAGGAAAAATGAGCCGTGGCACATGGGGAGAGGAGGAGACGAGGTTTTTAATTGAAGTATGGTCTGATGACATAAGAAGAAGTCAACTTGCAGTCTTCTCCTCCTTTCCTGCCGGCGACGATAAAATGTTCGCACGACGAGGACGTTAATTTGGCGAATTTGAACTAGCCTTGTGTATAGTAGTTGGTGCTGCAGGTAATTATGCCATAAAAATAACAATATAGTTGCAACGATATGCGTCTGTTCATTCATGTTGTCAAAGTTACCCGCCGAATTGACAACACGCTGACGTCAGACGCACGTCCATTTACAAACCAATCAATGTCAAGATGCAGCCCACATAGATGATGACGACAGGATGTCACGTATGTCACGTAAAGTTCTTTAGTGCGCTCGCAAAATTGCAGTGTGAAACCCATAGACAGTATAAGAAGTGGACAGAGCCATCTCATTGGAACTCAGTTGAGACAGTTGAAGCCCATTTTTAGCGATTTTTGAGCACTTCCGTTCCTGACGCGCAGACTCAAACCGACTCAAACTAAGCTTGATGACGTGAGCAACCTGTCTGACAGACGTTAATCTTCTAGTAGCTGTGCGTGAAAATTGCCAACGTTAATCTTGCAGAGACGGGGAACTTGAGCAAAGAGTTCTTTGGCGTGAGTGAGCAGGAGTAAGTATCCCGTTGCTTTTATGGACTCATTATCTATGGGCTTCTCTCTTGACGGGACGTCCCCCCGATTGCCTGCGAGCTTCTCCTCCTGTCTGTACGGTAATTTCTGTACAGCGCGACAGAGTCGAGTGGTTATGACGCAATCGTTAGCCTATTTTTACTAAATCTGTTTCTACGGGGCCATAATGTAACATAGAAGGTAATAATGGAGCCCTTTATATATTGTCGTGTTTCTTTAGAAATAAATAATGGACAAATGGAGTCTTTAAACGCCTCAGATGTAAAGTTATTCGCTGTCAAAGTGACGCCAAAATGAATGGGAGTCAATGGAAATGCTAACGCAAGTGAAGTTCTGCTACAACATGGCGGCACCCGGCCGGCTTCAACTTCCGGTCGATGGATTACCCCCTTGGTGAAACCAAACCAAAACTTTCTGAAAGTATAAAATGTATCAAAACGTGAACTTTGGTTCGGACCTTGGTGCGGACTTTCAGGTGTGAAAACGCCCTTATTAATCTTTCATCAGAACTTTCTGAGAAAAAAACACGAGCAGAGACAACTTCTGCATAAATTATTATATTAAGAAAAAAAGTTGACAATATTATTGGTTTTACAAATAATTGACTTGGAAAATATATTCGGCTTGTTTCATGAATGCATCATTTTATGTACAAACAAACCGTTCTGCCCTTTCTTTTCTGTCCACGTCACAAAGATCACATGCACTGGCAAATATAAATGTAGTTATAAATGTCGCCTTTAATAAGTTGTGCAAAGGAAACCATTTGAATCCAGACTAACTAGTCCTTCTTTAGTTTGAAACCAGACTGGTTTGATCGATCATCAGAGCACAATGGTGAAAATAGAGCCACATGGATGCTATGTCCTCCTGCTAGCATTCCAGTACAGTGAGGCAAACACATTGTTGACTCTGGCAGGGCCTTTGTCTTTTCCCCTCACACTCCCTTCTCTCTATATATCTGTGTATATCCATACTCGCCGTCTTGAGTTTCTCATACGTCTCTCGTGACGCCCTGATCTGACGGGTCCCCGAGTGCGAATAAAGAAACGTGAGGTATCGGCTCTGGATGACGCGTTGATACATTCCCAGAAACCCGTCTGGATTTGCAGCAAATGTTAAGTGAACATATGGATCCCGTCATGGTGGAGAACATCTGTATGTGTTTCTGTATGTTGACATACACGATTAAGATTGTAGTTAGAAGCCAAAACATTTTTTGGTTTTGGAAATTTGGCGTGAAATCAAATACGACCCCGTTACTATTACTTTCGTAATGAGTGTTATTGGTTACTTCTAGGATATATTTGAAATTGAAAATGCATCTTTTCTCTAGATTTTGGCCGTCTGTCCTCACAAAGACATTGTTTTTTGTCCTGCGAAGACTGTGAAAATTGAGGTTTTAGTCATGCGACACATTTTGTACCCATAGATATTATAGTTATATCGGCATTGTTGTGCCTGCTATTTAGTTTCATAGTGTTGTTAAAAATATAATATTACATTCATACCATATTACACTCATGCAAAGATGACCAAAACATGAGGGAATTTGTGTTTTAGACCAATAAAATGATTGTGGCGAACTTTATTATGTCTGGTCTCTCGTCATCATCTCAGTGAGTGTTTATTGCATTTTACGCATGCACTGGAAGATGATTTAAGCATTTACCGATGTTTCTAGCGTCGTTCTCAAATGCATCCGTAGACGTAGCCATCGTGAGCGTTTCATCAGTGCAAGATATTCCAAAGAAGCTGCAAATGCCAACGAGCTGTTCAGACATTGTTTTAGGCCAAGAAAAGTTTCGTGCTATCATTGCGTTCGCCCCCTGGCTGGTGCTCTGTATCGCACAGGACCAGGCCGTAGGGAGTCATTTAGCCTGACGCTAATCAGCGTTAATGCACCGTCGAGACATGTACGAACACGAGAAATCTCACGTCAGAAGGTCTGGTTCCAATTGAAGCCAGCATTCCCATCACCAGGCTTGCGAACCCCCCCGGCCGGGTCGATCCCAGGGGGTTGTAGTTCTGGAGTGAGCGCCTGCAACCTCCAGACGAAGGGTTGTGTCCGACGTAATTGGCCAAGATTACTCCACACGGACTTGATTTATGGCAGAGTGCTGGCTCATTAGCCGAGTTAATCGACTTTCACCCCCTTTTCCACATGGTTCAGACACACTAATGTAGCAGTGTATGCAAACTAGTACGTACCCGATCTCAACCAGCCCTCTCGTTGACCTTGACTGGCTGAAGCGTCCCATCTCAAGCTTGTTCCCGAACCATGCTTTTAGTCCTCCAGTGGCCTTCCCAAGCTCCCACCTCATAAATTAACTTCCTGCTAGGTGTAAAGGGCATGCGAGGGCCTGACTTCCTGTGAAGTGTGACTGTACTCTCGAGAAAAGCACTTGTGGTATTTGGAGGTTTAATGCACAGTTGAATAGTACAATTTACATACAACATATTCTGTATATAAAAGGTAACACTTTACAATAAGGTTCGTTAGTTAACATTAGTTAACTACATTACCAACTAATAATAAACTGCACGTATACAGCATTTATTAATCTTTGTTAATGTTAATTTCAACATTTACTAATACTTTATTAAAATCGTGTTCACATGAGTTAATGCACTGTGAACTAACAATGTACAGCTGTATTTTTATGAACTAACGTTAACAAAGATGAACTATTACAGTAGCAAATGTATTGCTCATGGTTAGTTCATACATTAACTAAAGTTAACTAATGAACCTTATTGTAAAGTGTTACTGTATAAAATGAACGTATTGTAAACAGTATAGTATGCTGATCTCTCTATCTCGCTCCCTGTCACAGATCATCGGGTCGGTACGTGTTTCTCGTCTTTGTCGAACGGCCGGTGCGCGGGTGAATTGTCCGGTCAGTTCACCAAGGGACAGTGTTGCTGCGACACGGGCCGCTGCTGGGCCCTCGGACACATCCCAGAGATGTGCCCCGTCAGAGGATCTGGTGAGTAGGCTAATGCTAATCAGTAGCAGTGTTTGCTAAGTCAAAGGTTACTACTACTATTGCTAATATCAGACACTGATATGTCAGCACATTTTAGAACTTTTTAGTCCTTTTTAATGGCATCCCAGTTTGCTTATTTATCTACTATTCTATGCCGTTTGTAGTATAAATAGTGTGAAAAGTGAAAATTCCACTGTTCATACTGAAAATTCCAAAAATTCTGAACATTCCAAAAAGATAAAGTGCACTTTAAATGATGCACTTAACTAACTGGAAATGGAATGTTGTGGAATGTTGATGCGCTCAACTGTCACATCTTTCCTTATAAGGGAAGGGGGAGGGGCTAACAGACTCTGGTGTTCAATGACTAAATAACCGTATACAATTCTAAAGGTTATACGTGCGTAGTGTGTAGCATGTCATTAGGGACTCATGTCTGTTAGTTTTGAGGCTAACATCTGTATGCTAGCATACCCCTAAAAGATATTTAGCGAGTAGTAAATTTCCAAAAATACTGATGACATCATCCTGGGTCTATATTTTGTCCAATAAAATGGTTTCTTGAATGAAAACGTCCCACCTGCCTCTGAATAGCGATAGCAAGTAGTGTAGTTAATGTTGGTCAAACTATTTCTAAAAAGAACCAGACTTCCTTTTTCAACAGGATGTGCAGCAATACAGCAAGTTTTGTGTGGTATTTTAATGTGGTTCTGAACCGCACAAAGTAAATTACACAAAAACATCATTTCAAATGGAAGGATTTCTTCAGATGTTTGACCCTTTGAAGAACCGCTCCAGACGTGCCGTACCTCACTGTAAAATCCCGATAAACACGTGTCAGGTCAGCAGTGATCTTCCCTCAGGATAATAAAACGCTCTCTTTCAGTCCCACGCCTTCACACCCCAGTGTTTTACGCTCTTCCCTCCTCTTTGACACCGCCATGTTTCATCCGCAGGAATGCACGAGCCAGACGGCTGCCAAATCCGCGGCTAACGCTTCGATTTTTCTACTTTCATTCAGTAGAGCTCAGTCTGCGCATTATCTACTTGTTTTCCATGTTGAGCAACTTATATAAAATGTATTAGTTTGCATTCAAAGTAGGCACAATTGCAACATGGTATACAGGCAAACCTTCAACATTTCTCACACTATCAAAGTTTATTCGCTGTAGTTTAGAAAATGGTGATCAAGAACTGATAGCTTTGAGCAAATTGGTCAGGTCAAAGTGTCTGAATAATGTTTGGTCCCAAATTCGTATAAATGTCATTCTGTATGAAGAATTTTTGGGTATAATATGTCACAATTTACTTTATTTTGCTCTCCTCACTTACATAAATTGACTATAGTGTCCTGCACACACTAGTAAATTTATATCAGGTGTCTGATTTTTTTTTGGTTTGACTGTAAATTGCAATTCAAAAACGATGTCTTCCTGTGATTGGCAGCTTGTTACAGTGTCTATTGTTGATTTGTAGATGAATACAGGCGACTGTGCATCCAGAGGCTTCCTTTTGGCACCAGCAATGGCGGCATCATCCACGACGGCAACGGCGGTCTGAACATCGGCGGTTACGGCAAAGGACCCTCGCAGAACGGAAACAACGGTGGTGGCGGCTACATATACGGCGGCGAACACACCAATGGAAACGGACACGGACACGGAAACGGGAACGGAAACGGCGGCCAGAAGATTCAAATCAGTGAGTTGAAGTTGCCGGGTTTTCCCAGTGAAATGAACAGAGAAATTAACGGTGTGTTTTCGTTTGTGCTCAGGCCAGCTGAACGAGACCACGATCGACGTGTGCAAGCATTTCACCAACCTGTGCCTGAACGGCCGCTGTATTCCCACGCCGACCAGCTACCGCTGCGAATGCAACATGGGCTACAGGCAGGACGTGCGCGGGGAGTGCATCGGTGAGCCCATGTATTTTTTGCATCTAAAAAGTCAGGGGAAAAAAAGTGTTTCCTGAACTGGCGAATGTAGACATGGGGCCCTATTTTAACCATCTAAGCTCATGGTCTAAAGCGCAAATGCACTTAGGGTGTGTCCAAATCCACTTTTGCTAGTTTAACGGCGGGAAAAATGGTGACCACATTTTTAGACTTTTTTCCAAGATGGCTCCGGTCTGTATGCGCTAACTGTACTGTCTGTGTAAAGTATCTTCTTATTAAACTGTCTATACACTTACAAAGTTCTCAATGCTTCGGTTTGCATGTAAGGACACTCATTATGCTGCTGTGTTAGTGTGGGGCTAATTTGAGCCTTGTTAATGGTATTAACTAGCGATCTCTTTTTGCTTACTCGATGCCCAATATACTAGCGTTATAAGCTAAACTGTTTTTAGAGATAAAACTCTTTATATTCGATTATCATGAAAACAAATCTCAGGGAACGATTTAGTCTGTACCAATGTGTTATTACACCCGTGGTTCATTTTGCGCCGGAGTTGTCCTTTAATGAGTAATGGGTGTGTTTAGGGCATAACGTGCAATAAACCAATCAGAGTCTCATCTCTCATTCCCTTTAACAGCCAGTTGCGCTCGCGCCGCGGCGGATTCGCTATTTAAATGGCGGAATTTGCAAGCGGAAAAACTGAACGGTTCTCTAGCGAGGAAACGGGTCTGCTCGTGTGTGAGGTTAAAGCTGTGTGTGAGTGTGTGTGTGTGTGTGTGTGTGTGTGTGAGTTTAAAGCGCTTAAGCAGACAATCTACGGGAAGCATCGGATTCCACCATATCTTTCTGTACACAATATTAATCTTTAACATTGTAATCCTTTTATTTTTAATATTTGTCATGTTTGCGTGCTGCTGTGCGTCCCTGTGTGTGTAATAAGCAGAGTGTGTGTGTAATAAGCCAGTGGTTCCCAACCTTTTTTTGTCTGAGACCCCCTTTTTCCCAAGAAAATATTTGAGGGCCCCCCTTCACATTTAATGATATTATCGCTCTTGTAAGCTTGCAGCAAGGATGACAAAATATGTTGTTTTCAAACAAACGGTATGTTTACTATATCCAGATATGTTTATGCACAAATAATAGCCTATAATATTGAAAATACAATGACAAAAACATCAGCAGGCCCTTTGTAATTTAAAAACGTAAGCCTAGGAGAAGCCCATATATTGGCCCTATTTGAAATCCCAAGACAAAAATATTCACAGTGGTGTGTAGGTATAAAAAAAAGAAAGAATATAGGCTATTACTAAATGACTGTTGTCTGGGCCCTCAATACTTGCAAGTTATTTGTGAGGCTTTATTTTTTACGCTTTTGGCGCTATAGCGAGCGATAATAAACTTGCGTTTATTAACAGAAAAATGCAGAACATTGTAGCCGGAACTACTTCTCTCTTTGTGTACGTCTATGACGAGTCACGCATGGGCTACTCCGCAGCGGCAGCGATCCGAACCAGTGTAAAATAGTCCCAATGTAAACACCTATTATAGGTGTACCATAGTGGTTCAGGATAAGACAAAAACACGGATTGGAAAATGGATTCATGATGAACTCGCTCATTATATAAATTTTGTACATTTTGAACAGAAAAAAGTTAAGGACTTTTATTTAATGCTCATTGCTCAAAACATTTCAAAATATGACACGACCCCCCACAGAGCCCCCCTTGTGGGCCGCGACCCCCCTGTTGGGAACCGATGTAATAAGCAGATTGTGTGTAATAAGCACACGTTGTGGACCCGCCTATAGGCGCATATTACTATTGCGCCCTTTAAATAACAAAGAAATAAATACTGCACACCATTGACTTTAGACCAGGTTTTTGTTGGTCAATGGCTCAGTCTATTTCAGTTTCCTCAAAATAGCAATGCGCCTGAACACACTCGTTTTCAGACCAGCAGCCCATGGGCACACAGATGGGCGCAAATGCATTTGCTATTTAAACAACGCAGGACGAGAAATGATAACTGCGTCGGGCTGAAACTAGCAAAGAACGCTTGCATCGTTTGCATAGGGCCCATGGTCTAAAACAGGGGTGCCCAATAGTTAATCTCCAACCCTAATCAAACACACCTGAAGCAACCAATCAAGGTCTTCAGGATCACTTGGAAATGAAAGCCAGGGGTGTTTGATTAGGGCTGGAGATGAACTGTGCAGCAGCAGGATTGGGCACCCCTGGTCTAATACGTCCTCTGCTGCCATCTGTAGGTGGTTTGCTTGCCTGCCAGTATTTTAACTCACATAATTGATTAATAGTGACTCATACATCTGTCTTCTACCCTCAGACGTGGACGAGTGCAACAGTAACCCGTGTGTGAACGGAGACTGCGTCAACACGCAAGGATCGTATCACTGCAAATGCCACGAGGGATACCAGGGAACGCCGACCAAACAGGCCTGCATTGGTTTGTGACGTCTTATTCTGGTCGAAAACCTATTTTATGCCAAAAACTTTTGATGACTAAAAAACTGCCTTAAATATAAAATATCATTACAGTATTTAGTCTCATGCTTCGGGCCTAAATTATTATTTAGGGCCTTATTATAATTATTTAAAGCAATTTTTTACTCAAACTATAACAAAAACTTATACTTATAACTAAAAGATGCTTAATACTAACTAGACAGTTAATGCATATTTTAATTTCAGAAAAAATATATATAGTATATATATATTTTTTAATTGAAGATGATATTACTTATTTTAGTATTATTTATATGATTTATTATTATACTATTATATTATTTATTAATAATTTTAATTAGCTTTAACTTTATTTTTTCAGTTTTTAATTTAATTTAGTTTTAGTAATTTTGTTGTGCTTTTTGTTATTTTTATTTCAGTTTTAGGAATTGTTTATTGGAACTTAAACTTGCTTTACTAAAATTATTTAAATAACTCGAATGAAAATTAGCAATTTAAAGTTAAGGTTTTTTTTTATTTAATATTGATATTGTATTTAATTTCAAGTTTTTAATTATTTTTTATAGTTTGAATTTTATTTTGAACACTAGATTTTTTTTTTTTACATTTGACATTTTAAAAGTTATTTTGCATCACACACTAAACAGACAAAAAACTACCAAATAATGTGACTATGACAGTTTAATGTGAATAATCCATTTTCAAAGAATCAAAGTCAGCATATATTCACTTATACGGCCCAGCGCCCTCTGGTGGACAACTGTAACTAACACATTCCTGTTGCTTCAGACATTGACGAGTGTATCGTGAACGGGGTTATGTGCCGAAACGGACGCTGTGTGAACACCGATGGAAGTTTCCAGTGCATCTGTAACGCTGGCTTTGAAATCAGCCCTGATGGGAAGAACTGCGTCGGTAAGAGCTTAAACTGCCACATACTGTGTTGAGCAATCTGAAAAGCCTCATATATATATATAAAATTAGTTTTTTTCAATAACATTTCATATTTTTGTGTTTTCAAACAAAGTTTCACAGTGTTTGGTTGTACACTATAAAAACCTGCATTAAAATGTTTGAATAAAAAGTTTCAGGGTTTGCGTTTAGGGTTGGTGGAGGGCGTTAGAAGGTCCACAAAATAGTTTTTCATTAATGATTTTGACAGATACAAACACAACTCAAATCCACCATTTGTTTTTATAGTCTAACGGTGTTTTCTTGTCCTCCAGACCATGATGAATGTGCCACCACCAACATGTGCCTCAACGGCATGTGTATCAACGAAGACGGAAGCTTCAAGTGCATCTGCAAACCTGGTTTTGCGTTGGCACCCAATGGACGCTACTGCACCGGTGAGCATGTGTGGGAGTTACTTTGACGGATTATTAAACCCCAGAAACGGTTTACTCACCCTCATGTCTGTCAAGCGTAATAAAAGTGCCAAGAAAATAGTTTAGTAACTTGTATGATATATTCCAAGTCTATATGTTAAGTCATACGATAGTTTTCTAAAATCTCATTTCCATTTGCGCATTTTTGCAAGTTTGATGTCAAATCTTACGTAACGCATTTTGTACGTCTTCGGTTCATACAGTGACCATTTTTCATGAAGTCTTTAATCAAATTTTAAGTCGTTATTTTCTGAAAATCTATCATACGATAGTTCTGTGTGAGACACAGATGGTAAGTCGCTAAAATTTCTCATTTTTGCAAGTTTGACGTCAAATCTTACGTAACGCATTTTGTACGTCTTCGGTTCATATGGTGACCATTTTTCATGAAGTCTTTAATCAAATTTGAAGTCGTTATTTTCTGAAAATCTATCATACGATAGTTCTGTGTGAGACACAGATGGTAAGTCGCTAAAATTTCGCATTTTTGCAAGTTTGACGTCAAATCTTACGTAACGCATTTTGTACGTCTTCGGTTCATACAGTGACCATTTTTCATGAAGTCTTTAATCAAATTTTAAGTCGTTATTTTCTGAAAATCTATCATACGATAGTTCTGTGTGAGACACAGATGGTAAGTCGCTAAAATTTCTCATTTTTGCAAGTTTGACGTCAAATCTTACGTAACGCATTTTGTACGTCTTCGGTTCATATGGTGACCATTTTTCATGAAGTCTTTAATCAAATTTGAAGTCGTTATTTTCTGAAAATCTATCATACGATAGTTCTGTGTGAGACACAGATGGTAAGTCGCTAAAATTTCGCATTTTTGCAAGTTTGACGTCAAATCTTACGTAACGCATTTTGTACGTCTTCGGTTCATATGGTGACCATTTTTCATGAAGTCTTTAATCAAATTTGAAGTCGTTATTTTCTGAAAATCTATCATACGATAGTTCTGTGTGAGACACAGATGGTAAGTCGCTAAAATTTCGCATTTTTGCAAGTTTGACGTCAAATCTAACGTAACGCATTTTGTACGTCTTCGGTTCATATGGTGACCATTTTTCATGAAGTCTTTAATCAAATTTGAAGTCGTTATTTTCTGAAAATCTATCATACGATAGTTCTGTGTGAGACACAGATGGTAAGTCGCTAAAATTTCGCATTTTTGCAAGTTTGACGTCAAATCTTACGTAACGCATTTTGTACGTCTTCGGTTCATATGGTGACCATTTTTCATGAAGTCTTTAATCAAATTTGAAGTCGTTATTTTCTGAAAATCTATCATACGATAGTTCTGTGTGAGACACAGATGGTAAGTCGCTAAAATTTCGCATTTTTGCAAGTTTGACGTCAAATCTAACGTAACGCATTTTGTACGTCTTCGGTTCATATGGTGACCATTTTTCATGAAGTCTTTAATCAAATTTGAAGTCGTTATTTTCTGAAAATCTATCATACGATAGTTCTGTGTGAGACACAGATGGTAAGTCGCTAAAATTTCGCATTTTTGCAAGTTTGACGTCAAATCTTACGTAACGCATTTTGTACGTCTTCGGTTCATATGGTGACCGTTTTTCATGAAGTCCTTAATCAAATTTTAAGTCGTTATTTTCTGAAAATCTATCATACGATAGTTTTGTGTGAGACACAGATGGTAAGTCGCTAAAATTTCGCATTTTTGCAAGTTTGACGTCAAATCTTACGTAACGTATTTTGTACGTCTTCGGTTCATATTGTGACCGTTTTTCACGAAGTCTTTAATCAAATTTTAAGTCGTTATTTTCTGAAAATCTATCATACGATAGTTTTGTGTGAGAAACAGATGGTAAATCGAAAACAATTGCGCATTTTTGCAAGTTTGACGTCAAATCTTACGTGACGCGTTTTTGGTTCTCGCATCTAGTGAACATTTGTCAATGAAGTCTTTAATGACCAAAATTTAAGTCGCTATTGCCTGAAAATCGTTCCGTCAGCTCAACACTTCAATCTCCTTTGCATTCGCGTATACATACGCTATATTGTCCTGAAATCATACGATCGTTATGTGCGAGAAACAGATAGTAAATCGCTAAAATCTCATTTGCACTTGCACATTTTAGCTAAGTTGCGTTCACGTTATTTTGCACGTCAGTGGTGAATGTTTGGCGTCAATTGAGGAAAAGTCGTTAAAAAAAAGAGAACCAATGAGATTCGTTGTCACTGATGTCAAACCTGATGCCTCAAGACATATGACGCTAGTTTTCATGTCAGTGAAGTCAGATGTCATCGGTTGCGGCTTTAATGACCGTTTGTTATTGACGTGTTGTTCGCTAACGTTTGTTGTTCGCTCTGTTTCACCCTGACAGACATTGATGAATGCCAGACCTCGGGCATCTGTATGAACGGCCGCTGCGTGAACACCGAGGGCTCTTTCCGCTGCGAGTGCCCGCCAGGCCTGGCCATCGGCGTAGATGGGCGTGTCTGCATAGATACTCACATGCGCACCACATGCTACGGCGCAATAAAGATGGGCACGTGTTCGCGCCCGTTCCCCGGGGCGGTGACGAAGTCTGAATGCTGTTGCGCCAACCCAGAACACGGCTTCGGAGAACCCTGCCAACCCTGCCCGGCATTCAACTCAGGTAGACTGCAGGGATACACCTTCCAGTCCAGAACGATATTTTAATATTAACGCTAAATATGTTAGCTTTGACTTGTGTGCTAACAGGTAGCTAACATTTTGTTTGTCCTCAGCCGAGTTTCAGGCGGTGTGCAGCAGCGGACCTGGGATCACCGCAGATGGACGAGGTAAGTTTGTCTTCGTGTCTTCGTTACTATGCTAGTATGTTTGTAAATGCTAAACGCTAACGGACTGTATTCGATTTCTTTGCGAATGCTAAATGCTAACGAACTGTATTAGATTTCTTTGTGAATGCTAAACGCTAACGGGCTGTATTTGAATTCTTTGCGAATGCTAAATGCTATAACGAACTGTATTCGATTTCTTCGTAGACATCAATGAATGTGCTTTGGATCCAGACATCTGTCAAAACGGTATCTGCGAGAACTTGCGCGGGAGCTACCGTTGCATCTGTAACATCGGCTACGAGTCTGACGCTAGCGGAAAGAATTGCGTGGGTGAGTTGCGTTACTTTTTTTTAAATTACGCAAAACGTAGCTTCTACTAATGTTTTGTTTTATGTACAAAATACATTTTTTACAACATTTGAACAACATGCACTAACACCCAGCAAAAATTTGATTAATTTAGTGAATTTCTTGCGCATCTTTCAGACATTAACGAGTGTTTGGTGAATCGCTTGTTGTGCGACAACGGCATGTGTAGAAACACGCCCGGAAGTTACACTTGCTCTTGCCCCAAAGGATTCTCCTTCAAAGCCGATTCTGAGACATGCGAAGGTAACTACGACTCCTTACAACAATTTTTAAAAAAAATCTTTTTTCATAAATTTATATCGTAATGTCATATATTTCGTTCAGACATCAACGAGTGCGACTCCAACCCCTGCATCAACGGCGTGTGCCGCAACATAGCCGGTTCCTTCAATTGCGAATGTTCCCACGGCAGCAAGCTGGACTCCACCAACACCATCTGCGTAGGTGAGTACGAACATTCGTTTTAGGCTATAGAACAACGCGGTTTTATGCTAGCAGAAGTGTCCACAGCGAGTTCTCTGATTGGTTAATCTCTTATGGATAGTTTTTTAAAAATTGCACAGAAGATGCTAAACAAGCAACCAACCACTTCTTGAAAGATTTTATTGTGCTACATTAACATATCCCAATGTTGTTTATTTCCTTTTTAAAGGTAGCTGGATAACATTCTGCTACTTCTATCCATTTCTAGCCAGGCGTTTTTTTATTCTTTGTCTGAAACTGAACATCGTTTGATTGAAATTAATGGAGTATGAAGGCAATAGGTCACACGGTTGTGCTTTCAGGATGAATGCCCACTGTGATCTCATCCCGCTAGATATCCAAGTTGGTTTTTATATATCTGCAGAAATGCATCGATTCTCCACAGGGGAGCCGCTTCAAATGTCACAACGTCCATTTGTCATTGTCACACTTTCTTGGTTCTCATGCACGTATTTGCCTCATACAGACAGCATGAAAGGAACCTGCTGGCTGAACATCCAGGACGGCCGCTGTGAGGTGAATATAAACGGGGCGACGCTGAAGTCCGAGTGCTGCTCTACGCTGGGGGCGGCCTGGGGAAGCCCATGTGAACGCTGTGAAATCGGTTAGTTCATATGCAAAAACAAACCAAAAATTATATATATGACACAATTGAAGAAAAGAAATATATCATTTTTATGTTTTATAATAATTTAAAAATACGATTTCATCATTTTAATTTTTTAAAATATATATAAATGTTTGAAAATTATTTGAAATATAACTTTTGCTTTTATATATATATATATATACAATTTTATTTGTATTTTTGATTATAATTTATATATCATTTTTTATTATTTACAAAATAAATTTTTGATTATATAATATTTAATATATAATTTGCTTATATATAATCTTATTTTCATTTTTTTTATTGTAATTTATATATTTTTTAGAATATATATAAATATATTTCAAAAATATATATTATTTGATATATAACTTTTGCTTATATATAATTTTATTTGTATTTTGATTATAATTTATAAATATTTTATCATGTAAAACATTAAAAATTATATATATTTTAGAAATTAATTTTATATATAACTTTTGCTTATATATAATTTTTTTATTATTATAATTTATATATACTTTTTTTATCATTCTTTATTTTTATTTTACTTATTTTTATTCTATAATATTTAATATATAACTTGCTTATATATAATCTTATTTTTATTTTTTATTTTATATATATATATATATATATATATATATATATATTAGAATACATTCAATTTTTTTTACATTTGATATATAACTTTTGCTTATATATATAATTTTGTGTATTTTTGTTATAATTTATAAATAATTTTTATCATTTAAAAAATATATATATGTATTTTTGAAAATTATTTGATACAGAACTTTAGCATAAATATATATAAGTTTATGTTTTTAAGATAATGATACTTGGGAGACAAAATTACAGTGAAATGTATATACAGCATATATGTAATTTTGTCTTCGAAGTATCATTATCTTAAAAACACGCTCACATACACATAGTAAACCGTATTGACAAGTGTTTGTTTTTATTAAACAAGTGTTTGACTGATATTTTCTACAGATCCTGCCTGTTCGAAAGGTTTCGCTCGCATGAAAGGTCTTGTGTGTGAAGGTAGGTGCGACCCATAATCCCTTGCTGCATTCAGCTGGTGCGCTGCATGACGATGCATAACTTCTCTGCTCCGTCTTCAGATATTAACGAGTGTGAGGTTTTCCCCGGCGTGTGCACAAACGGCCGGTGTGTGAACACCCAGGGCTCGTTCCGGTGCGAGTGTGCCGAGGGACTCACGCTGGACGGAGCCGGACGCACATGTGTTGGTCTGTGAACTGAACATGCATTCAATATTTAATCTGACTTATTTACACAAGTATAAAAATAATTATCACTTCAGCCGGGTGCACACTGTGCGATTTATAATCAGTCCCTCCAGAAAAACGCGATTATGCGATCGCATGATTTAGTGCATAATCAGCCAAAGTCCGCATATTTATGCGGGGGCATTTTTTCAAATACGCCGCACTTTCGCCGCATAAATTGCCGATTTCCGTGCAAAATACGCGGGGCTTGCATGATTTCATAATCCACGGGATTGAAATGGTGGCTACAAAGAAATCTCTAATGTTCCTTTGGGTCACTTGTCTTGAAAAAGTCGTAGGAGGGTCACACCGCAGGACTGAGGCAAATCTTTTAAGAGGTAAAATTCAATCGCAACGGTCATCGTTAATCCGCTGTCGGTGAACAGGTCACACTTACGATCAAAGACTTCAGATTTTAGCCTATAGGATCAGAGGAATCTTTTAGAATTTGCATAAATTTGTCTCAGACGGCCAAAATCGCACAGTTTGAACCCGGCTTTACCAAGTCAAACTTTCCCTTGATCCAAAGCTGTATGTAAAGCGTGTGTGTGTGTGTCCCGCAGACATCCGAAGCGAGCAGTGTTACATGAAGTGGGACGAGGACGAGTGTGTGGAGCCGCTGGCGGGCCGTTACCGGGCGGACATGTGCTGTTGTACGGTGGGAGCGGCGTGGGGCGTCGACTGCGAGGCGTGTCCCAAACCAAACACTCCCGAATATAAGAGCCTCTGCCCTCGAGGACCCGGCATCGCCAACCGAGGAGACATCCTGACTGGAAGACCCTTCTATAAAGGTCGTTTATTCATGGAGATCAACGGATGTAGAAATCTTGACCGATGTGATGACGGGAACTGTTTTGGATATTGCCGATATCAACATTTGAAAACATTGTTTCAGCCGATCATTTTTAAAACACTAATATCTGAAACCGATACTATGGCTGACATTATATATTTTACTACCATAAAACATGACAAATTATTAATTTTATATATTTTTATTATAAAATTATATATATATTTATGATTATTTCAGACAAAACCAAACTATCCCTAAAATACGTATTATTATATATATATAAATATTTTCTTGTTTTATTTTTTTCAACTGAACCAATGAACCGAGATTTTGTTTGTCTGAAGTTTGGGAACATTGTGAATAACACTTATTTATCCTTCTTTATTGCATATTATTATTATGCATTATCTATATTTGGGCTTTATATAATATACATTTTTTTAAAAAAAAATCTTATAAAATTATATAAAAATTTACTATATATATATATATATTTATTTTTTATTTATAGATTTATTGGTTACCAACAGCATAATACATAATTTTATTAAAGATGAATATATTTTTAAATCAAAACTTTCACATTTTACACTTTATTAAAACTAGCTTAATTTATTCAAACTTATAATTAAATATCAATATTCATTTATTTCATTAGTATTATTAGTGTCTTTTATTAGTTAAGTTATACCCTAAGTTACAGTTTATAAGTTAACATAAATATACCATATATAATAAATAGTATTAGAAGTAGTAGCAGGATTACCACCGTTTAAATATAAATGGATATATTAAAACGTAAAAAATATATATTGGTAAACACTTTATTGTATAGTTACATGTAGTTACTGTAATAAAAACTATAAATTATGCATAATTACATGCATGTAAACCCAATCCTAACCCTACAGTAAGTAAATGTAGTTAATAATTATTATTACGCAGTACTTAAACGTATAATTACACCTTAAAATAAAGTGTAACCACATTATTCACAGCAATTTTACAGATTTTTCTGCAATTTTGTCCGTTACAATCACACTGACATAAACAAATCAGACCGTATTTGAATATTGCTCATATTTTTGAGTGTGTGATAATGATGTAATAATCAAAGACTTTAGAAATAGAGAGACGTTGCACTCATATGACTACGACTGGGAGAAAGTGTAGAGTCCCTAAGAGTTTAATAAAGCCGTGGGGTCATGGGTTCCCCATTCAGACACACAGGAGCTGTGCTCGCGGGACTGAAACCGCCGGGTCTGAGAGACGGGACTGTCCTAAACCCTGTTTCTCCTGTAGATGTGAACGAGTGCAAGGTGTTCAGAGGCCTGTGCACTCACGGGACGTGCCGAAACACCATGGTGGCGAGCCTTCAAGTGTGTGACAGTGGCTTCGCCCTC
>NW_026607153.1:0-32667 GCF_029890125.1 Rhinichthys klamathensis goyatoka | reverse complement strand
TCTCACTTTATGTTATATTTACTATTTGCATTGCACTATAGTTGTACCGTAACATATGTATTATCATAAAGGACCCATCAGTTATCTTTGTTATTGCTAAAATCTGGTCAATCACAGAAAATGCTTTTTCCACAATAAGAAAACTTAAATTATATCTCAGTATGGGGGTCTTCACCATTCTTATCCAAGAATAAAAAGCCAAATACATGACAAGCCTGAGCTTTGACCATTCTTTATTAAAAAAAATATATTTTACAAGTCTAACTACTATCGAGATTTTAAATAACTAGAGATGGAACTTTTTGTACACCACATACAAACCACTGAAATCGGTTGATAAATGTAAAAACAGTTTGTTTTTATCCAGAAAAAACGCAGCTCACCCGTTTACTTACATTTGTTCACAGCGCAGTCTTGCCCTCAGCAAAATGGCGGACCCGTTGACGTATCGCAGCAACGTTCCAAAGCGGCCAATAGGGCGTCTATGTATTTATTATGTCTATGGTTATGAGGGGTGTGACGTTATTATATAACCGTGAGACCGACGGTTATAGTTGAACACCGTCATTAGAACTCTATAACCGCCAAAACCGTGCTATTAAAATATTTTTTACAAACATGGGTGCGATCGGAGGCTGTGTGCTGGAGATGATTCGGGAGAGGTCTGTGTACCTTTACTGATCAGAGCGTGCGCTGACACGGAGTAAACCGTTGTTTATACTCGACGCGTCCGCACGAGCGCGAAGGTGCGGAGGGCAAAAAAATGACGCGTTGGGTGCGCAAGACCGACAAGACCCCATTTCGCTTGGCTGTGTGCACAGCTTTTTTTGGAACAGCGCGCGCGACGCCGCATCCCAGGATGAACGACTTCAAGCCGAATCTGCCCGAGCATAGGCTACGTCTCACCACACGTCACCGGCACGCAGTTTGCGCGTCTAAATTGCAAAGTTCATTGCAAAGTTTTTTTTGTTAAGGTTTTGTTTACTGTGTGTGATTTATTTAAAACAAAGCACGTTCATTGCAACGTTTTTTTTTGTGTTAAGGATTAATTTAATGGAAAGCACATTCACTTCTAGTTGTCTTGCTGTTCATCTTTAATAAACGTAGAGCGAGTTGTCCTATAACAGACGAACAGTTATTCAACCGAACGTCTAGCTGCTATCTAAAAAAAAAAAAAAAAAGGTTTGACTATCAGTCGACTACGGCAAAATCTAACGAATCAGATTCGACTGTGAAAATCCTTAGTCGAAAACAACCCTAGAAAGAACCCTTGCTTGTAAAGCGGGAACTTCTAGGCTATAAAACCTCATAAATGTGGACGGTGAGGCCCAGCCGGCCAACGCACAGATATCTTCAATTGGTATTCCACTCGACCATGCCCATGACGAGGCCATGCCTCTCGTGGAATGAGCTCTGATGCCTATGGAACAACAGAGGCCCTTAGACTCATAAGCCAGCAAGATGGCATCTACTATCCATCACGACAATCTCTGCTTCGTGACTGCAAGCCCTTTGGAGTGGCCGCCGAAGCATACGAAGAGCTGTTCTGACTGCCTGAACGGGGCAGAACACTCTAAATATATTCTGAAAGCCCTGAAAGGGCAGAGCAGATTCGCGTCTCTCTCGTCCTCTGACTGGGGAAGAGCTGACAGCGAAATAACCTGCGCTCTGAACGGAGTAGAGAGCACTTTAGAAACATACCCGTGCCTTGGCTTTACCCTCTGGGGTCAGCAAACACGCCGGCGCGTTTTGCAAAAAAATTTTCACATAGCAGCAAAATAGACTTAAAATACTCCGTAACTTTTGGTCATACAGACTTAAGAAATATGAAAAAATAAACTGTTGTCTAAAAAATGTCTACTTTTTTTATGTGTCCACTTACAATCGAAATAAAACATTGTGCTTTTGTAAAATAAAGAAAATAAACGGTGTGCTTTCTGCCTCTCCGTCTCCGTGAACTTTTTTTCTGGAGCACGTCTCTAAACTTAAACAAAACTCAGCGAATACTATTCACCCAGGCATGAGCTATATATCTTTATAATCATTTAAGTGTGTACTTTTAAATGATCTAATTCAAAACTAAAACAAATATTCTCTGTTTATGTAATCTATATAAAAAGAGAGAGATGTCAGTCGTTCTCATTTCAGCTCATTATAATTCATTAAGTGCTAATGTGATCACGCCCATGGAGAGCGCGTGCTATTCAAATGCAAATGCTCTGAGGCAATACATGCAAACGTGCCATCACCTCATCAACTCGATAAAACACCAAATTTAATCAGATTAATGTACTATGTCATCTTGCGAGGCTGTGAGGAATAATCCTGGGAAATTTACCTCAGAAGTTCTGTTTTAGTTCCATTTTGAGGAGCAACAGATCCAGCCGAGGATTGTGAATAGTACGTTTTTTATTCTTAAGTGCTTTGTTCTAATCGCGATATGGAATAGTGTCTGTAAACCGCAAAAAGACTGTTTAAATATGAATTGGGAATGAATGAATGTTCATTCATTCCCGTGTGTGAATAAATGAACGGCACAGACGCGCACTGTTGTTTACTATGTTACAGACGAAATATGAAAGACAACATTTTGTTGACTAGTTTTGGATAGATTATAAAGTTTTTACTTTAAAATAGACATCGAATAAGCTTTTGTTAGCCAGTTTCTGCTCATATGTTAAATATAAAGTATGTTTTGTCAAAAATAATCTCATCACCTAAGATGTTATTATCGGAAGCGGAAGGCGAGGGGGCGTCGTCGGCGAAGCTGGCCAATCAAGCCCGCAGGTTGGAGAGTGCCATCTCATTGCACTCCGGGCAGCCGCCCTTAGGGAGTGCAGTTTCAGCGTGGTCGCGGCCCAGACAGGAAGCGCACAGGATGTGACGATCCGTGCCGAAGAGAGGGCCTCTGCATGAGGCGCAGGTATCACGAGGCAGTTGAAACAACACCTTGAAATATTGCTCTTTTAGAAAAGTGAGTTGCAGCGGCGAATACACTTGTAATT
Source organism: Rhinichthys klamathensis goyatoka (assembly GCF_029890125.1). Classification (NCBI taxonomy): domain Eukaryota; kingdom Metazoa; phylum Chordata; class Actinopteri; order Cypriniformes; family Leuciscidae; genus Rhinichthys; species Rhinichthys klamathensis. The sequence goes on along the minus strand of NW_026607153.1, from coordinate 29,662 downwards.
GTAAAAGGCTTGTAAACAGCGAGCTAAAGGCGGCGTCCAGTCAAAAACCAGGAAGCCAAAGAAGGCTTCTCAAACCGGAGGTCAGCGAAGTGGAACTTGCTGAAGGAGATTAAATCTGATTTCTATGGCAAAATGGGGGCTTATATAGCTATAAACGGGTTCTGACGCGCGGGCGCGAAGCAACCTCATTGATTCGCACGTCTTAGCCGCCTCGCCATAGGTTCGTGCAGTTGCCGCGGCACAGCCAATGAGCGTGCTAAGACGCTCAGCTGTATGTCTGCTGTGCAGCTGCACTGCGTTTTAAAAATTTGGCTTCAATATTCTCGAGAAAAGGAGTTTTCCCATAGCATAAGCTACTTACGCAATACGAGAGAACTCTCGAAAGGGAACTGTTTTTTCTTCATGAATGCGAAAAAACTTCTTTTTTTTTGTGGTCAGACTGCACTGCCTGCTGGGTAACAAAGTACAATTCCAAAAAGCACTGGAAGGTTCTTCATTTCCTTCTGTTTAAATGGAAAAGAAATTTGGCAGCCACTGGCGGACTACAGTGAAGGAACGGAATAACATAAAGGCCCCCTTCAAAAACACTCCAGCTCAGAGCAATACTTACACAGTTAAGTCAGTGTTTTTCAAAAACTACCTGTCTAGCCTTTAAAGAGAGTTCAAAAGACTTCAAACGTGTCAGTGCACGTCATGTTCATCTTGGTGTCCTAAACAAACTTAAAGTATAAAATCGAATAAGAGTTGTGCTTAATAATTAAAACATTTTTATTGAGAAATTACAATTTATAGGCCAACATAAACTTTTCAGTGTTGTAAAAAATCATCCAAGTTTGCTAAGTTACTTTTTGTGAAATTGCAGAATAATCTAAACTGTTACTGTTTAGTTGTAAACTGTAATGTAAACATTTTGGTGATTAATGTTTGAAATTAAAATTATGTTTGAAAATAATACAGATTATTAATAATATAATCTAATTAAAATATTAAACGAATAAACATTTTGTGAAGTTTCAGAACAAACGAAACTATTACTGTTGTCAGTACAACATTTTTGGTGACTATATTATATGAATCATAAGTGATTAAACTTTTTTTTTTTCTTTTTTTTTTACAAATTTTTAAATATTCCACAGAATGTAATTTGTATTTGTTATATTGTGCTTTTAATGTTTATGTTTTTGATCTTTCAATAAAAAGAGGGCTTTTAAAAATATATTAAACAATGGTAAATGTTAACATATTAACCATTATAATATATGGGGTGGGGGGGGGGGTTGCAGTAAAAATTATATTTCAAAACCACAAAGAACAATAATAATATGTAATTTAAATATTAATTTAAAGCAATAAGTAAATTAACGATAATAATACGTATAAATATAAAATAGTAATATTTCATAATAGTCTCATCTAAAAATCTTCCACTATTATCATAACAATATTTCTATAGGACAGGAGGTCATGCAGAACCTTGCTTTTGTGATTGTTATGGTTGATTTGAGTGCTAGGGGGCACTCTGGCTTTTCAGACGTTCATAGACCAAAACATTGTCTCATCCCTATGGAAGGGCTTTGAAGTGTTGGACTAAAGCTATCTCAACTAAACCACACTCTCTCTCTCTCCCTCTTTTCTTTTCTCCTGCTTTCTCATAGACGAACAGGGTCTGTTTGGCTCCCCAGGTCCCCTCCAGCTGTCTGACTGTAACTATTGCTCTCTGTGCTAGATGTTCCAGAGCTGCAAAGAGAAAATATACTGCCTTCAAACATACTCCTCTTTCTCACAGGCTCAATGACGTGATATTACAGTTCATCAGTCAGCGGGCTGCAGGCTGTTTATGTAACAGTATATGGTTTGCATAAGCATATGATTCAACATCAGTTGTGCATAATACATTATCAAGCTTTGAAGAAACAAGTCACAATAAATCAAAAACAGGATTTCTATCCACACATAATGTGATGTGTTTTAATTCCAAAAGATATTAAATCACAACAGAATTGTCTGTAAAGATTGCCCTTTCTACGCTGCCAGCACACATGTTTCTAACAAATGTTGTGCAGTGGTTAGACTCCAACCATAGACTTCCGAGACAGGTTGGGAAAAAAAAGGAGTGAGAATAAGCTGTATGGAAGGAAAGGCCATCGCTGAGTGAAGAATGTTTCAGTAGCTGGGTAAAACTCTTCAGGTTGCCATTCAGTGTCCAGCGTAAACATCTACAGGGATAGTCTCGACAAATCTACCTTTTCAGAGGCTTTCCTAACTAAAATTGGCCGCGGAAGAGAGGCGAAAGGTATGCACATTCCTCTCACATATGTAGATGATGCATGGCGAAAGAGAATGGAAGACATTTATTGGAAAGTAGCATGTTTAACCAATTTAGCCACTTGCATATTCATTGACGCTCTTGAAAGTAGTTTATTAACTGTAGCTGATAATGAAATAGAGATTATATAGATGTTAAGTTGTATTCAACATATTATTATTAAGCAAGAATGCAAAAGCTTTGCTGGGAATTGCTCCTGTAACTTACACGAAAAGCTATTTTCTCTAAACAGTATGTGTGTAAGCTTTTATTTATTGCTGCAAGAAGAAAAGAAGCTTCCTGATTAGTTTGAATAATAAACTCTATTACGGGTTTTTATAGGCTGTTTGTGTTTCATTAGGCAGGCGGACAAATGGATATCAGATCAATTGTTTTGTTACTCTCTGTGTGTGGGCCGACTTGGGCCTTCACATTGGACTTGGACTATGGAGGTGTACCACTCTGGATCAACCGTTTTTTGGGAGAGCCGAGTGTTTTGACTTTGAAAGATCGGATGGATCCGGGCTGGTTTCGTGCTGTGAACGCACAAAGTTGTCCCTTGGAGTGTGACTGCCCGATCCAGTGGCCAACGGCCCTTTATTGTGACCACAGGGGCCTTAACCAGCTTCCCTCTGGCCTTCCGTCCCGCATACAGTACCTGTTCCTCCAAGGGAATAATATTACTTTCCTTGGATACGGGGCGTTTGCTAATGCTACCAACTTGCGTTGGTTGATCTTGGATCACAATCAACTACTGAGTGAGCAACTCGATAATGTGTTGTTCTCCAATCTGACCCGCTTGGTAAATCTTTTCATAAACAATAATAACTTGACAAAGGTGCCAGCCAGACTGCCTAGCGGACTCAAGCAACTGCGACTCGCATATAATCACATCGAAATGATTTCTGCAGGTGCATTCCAAAATCTGGCCAATTTAACGGTACTTCTGTTACAAGGCAACCGTCTGAAGATTATTGAAGGGAGCGACTTAAAAGGTATTTATTGGTATTTATATATTTGAAATGCTTCTTTCAAATGCTTAATGTAGAGATGCACTGTTTAGCAGGTACAATATTATGGCTGAAAACCGATAATATATAAATAGATATATAAAATTATATACAATTTGTCTAAAAACTTCTTCTTTGTTTTAATTAAGCACTAAAATCAATTAGAGATGCACCTAGGGGTGTGCCGGTTTCAGAATTGGTGATGACGGTTATGACGTGAGTCAAATGTGACGGTTCGTAACATAACCGTCGTCGGGGGGGGGGAGGCTAAAAAACTTTTCGTCTGTTATAGGACAACTTAGTTTGAATAAACAAGCAAACACCTATTAGCTACTGGCTCTACGTTTACATGAGCAGCAAGACAACTATAAGTGAATGTGCTTTCCATTAAATGTATCACACACAGTAAACAAATCCTTAACTAACAAAACAAACAAACGTTGCAATGAATGTGCTTTTTTTTAATAAATCACACACAGTAAACAAAACCTTAACGAAAAAAATTTGGAATGAACTTTGTCATTTAAACGCGCAAACTGCGTGCCGGTGCGGTGAGACGTGCATGCTCGGGCAGATTCGGCTTGAAGTCGGTCATCCTCGGACGCGGCGCCGCGCGCGCTGTTACAAAAAAAAAAAAGCCGTGCACACAGCCAAGCCAAATGGGGTCTTGCCGGTCTTGCGCACCGAACGTGTCATTTGTGCCGCGCGCAACTTCGCGATCGTGCGGACGCGTCGAGTATAAACAAGGCTTTACTCCGTGTCAGCGCGCGCTCTGATCAGAAAAGGTGCACAGACCTCTCCCGAATCATCTCCAGCAGTAGCAGCCTCCGCTTCCCTCTTAAGCTGATATTAGTATTTAAACATTCTCTATGATAAAAAATGTTTGTAAAAAATATTTTAATAGCACGGTTTTGGCGGTTATAGAGTTCTAATGACGGTGTTCAACTATAACCGTCGGTCTCACGGTTATATAATAACCGCCACACCCCTAGATGCACCGATTACAATTTTCTAGGCCGATTCCGATTTTCATTGAGTTTGACCTGCCGATACCGATTTTAGCCGATTCCGATTTTGTTTTTTCTAACCACTTTTTGATTTTCAATAACCCAAATATTTATTTTCTATATTTTTATTTATTTATAAAACACCATATACTTTTATCCGAAATGAATGATAAAAACAAGTTTAAATGGGTACATTTTTTATAAATCTTTTCTATAAAGAGTCTTCATTTTAATTTCTGACATAGCCTACTCCAGTTCTTGTTAAAACACACTAGACATGCAAATTCTGTGCATTTTGGGCACTTTTTGTGTGAAATCATATTTATTTTGTCCATCAAAAGTGTGCTTTCACTTTAATTGAGCGTAAGCAGCGCAGCAAAAATATTCTCTGCGCCAAAACCGCTTCACTGCTGCTCTTGCGACGCTCCTGCTCGACGCTCACGCGCGGCTCCTGCTCCCAGTGTGAATGCACTCGTTGATTAACATGCGCGCCGCTCACGCTTGCGGTGTGAAACGGACGTAATTCTCGAGGTTTCCTACATGTGCACGTGTGATGCTGATGTTGTGCGATGTTAATCATGCGCCGCACGAGTGCATTTTGACCAGCATTAAATCGGCATATGTCAGACTGACCGGTCGCCGGTCATGGCGATCACGTGAAAATCGGCCAATTCCGGTCACCAGGCGATCAGTCGGTGCATCTCTGATTATTATAAATGCTACACGTAAATGTAGGCATTACAACATAAATGTACATTATAAAAATGGATATTCATTTTTAAATTTGCTAAAGATTATATTTAACTGCGTTAATAAATCATTAGTTTTAAAGATTAACTTTAAATGTTTGATGATGGCAAATGTCATCTAAATGTAAAAAATAGAGGAAATGACAATAATAAATGATAATACTAATTTATTAAATACCCAACAACAGATACTGATACAAAAATAATTCATTCATTCATTCAAAAATAAATCTCTAATATCCGATAAATGATATGAGACAAATATACAGTATTGTGCATCCCTACATAAATCATCAGGAAACTTTGATATTAAAGTTGATCATTCTGTAAACTCAGCGTTAACTCTATCTTTCATGTACTTCACCAGGTCTTGGAGGCCTCAACCTCTTGGATCTCAGTCACAACCTCCTGGATACTTTCCCCAAACATCTGCCTTCATCTGTCCAGCAGCTTTACCTCTCCAACAACTCTCTTACAGGCCTGACCGAGAACAGCCTTCATGGTTTTAATGGACTCCGTTACCTACGGCTCGGACACAACAAATTGAGGAATGAAGGGCTTGACCCTGGAGCCTTTAACCTCACATCTCTGGTAGAGCTGGACCTTTCATATAACCAGCTAACAGAAATCCCAACCGTTCCCACCACCCTTCAGTACCTCTACCTTGAGGTTAACCAAATTCAAGGTGAGTTGATGTAAGGATCTTATTTTACACAAACAAACACTGAGGTTTATTCTTTAGCACTGCATTGAGAAAAATCAGCACTGCTTAATTTCAATGTGACAGAGGAAATTTTCATGCCAGGTTGATTGACAGAATAATTGTGTCAAGACACAAAACAGAGAACCTTATTTTTTAAGCTATTGTCTCGCTAATTTTACATTAAAAAAAGATTCAATAAATTGCTCCAACAGAAGAGAGAGCATGACACTTAAATCTTACTGCAGATTTTCAAGAGACGAGATGTTTATAGTGGAAATAAAGCAGTGCTGACAGACTTCAGGAAACAATGGATTGGTTTTGATCTACAAAATCACTTCAATGTGGCAAACTACACAATTTCAGTTTCACTTGGGAATGTGTATTTCAATTGAATTTGCCAACTGGAATTTTGGAATTTGAAGTGTAATTGAAGGAAGTTGATAGCCTGGATGCCAGCCCGAACCCCGCCCACAAAATTTTTTGGTCGGGAAGTTCGGTCTGGACTCGATCCATTGAGGAGTAATTATGATCGGTTAAAAATTAGTCGGGCCAATCAAATTGCCAGGGCGGGCTTTATACGATGATGGACAGATGATCTGCAGTTACGTAATCATCACGTTATCAGAGAGCGCTTGGGTTGAACTGGTTTCCCTCAGAGATGACTGCAGCTGGAGAATTGAGATGTATAGATTCCACTATCGCGTCTGTTGTAAAATAAATCAACAGCGCATTCATTTTAAAAGACGAACAGAGAACTGCAATCAAGGCATTTGTAGATCGGAAAGATATGTTTGCCGTCCTTACTACGGGATTCGGCAAAAGTTTATTTTATCAGCTGGCTCCGATGGTCACTAAGAAGATGGGACGCAATGAAAACCCTGCGGTCGTTGTGGTTTCTCCTTTGGTCGCACACTCGCACTCATGGAGGACCAAGTATAAGAAGCAACACTCATTAGTTTACTACTTCTTCCAGCGTGCGTCCAGTTGAGTTCTGTTGAAACTATGCTATGCAACTATGTAGCTGACTTACTGCGGTGCTCTGATTGGTTGTAGGTCTATCCAATTAAGTGCAGAGTTTTCTTTTTTTCCTGGTTCGGTTACATCTCATAATCAAAGCCCTATGGAGCAGTATCAGACTCACATTCTGACTAGAATATGAGTATGACGAAGTCAGGCTAGGAAGTTGATGGATTCTGAGAAATTCAACAGTAAATGGTATTCTGGAAAAATAAGTATACTTCTATCTTTGCCTATACATTTATTAAATATAAGTATTTCAAACAGATAGGTTTTAAAAGGTCAATACAACCTATCAATTTTTTTTCTAAACTTTCATACAAAGCTTTGCCAAAATTTCAGTTTATTTTAAGTATAATTAAATTCAAATTGCAACTCTGCATGCTACAGTATTTGCAAAATCAGATTTAATTCATATTCGAGAACTGTGAATGGAATTTAAAAAGCATTCCAAGTACAATTTTGTATTGTGCACAAATCTGTCGGGAACGCTGTCCCGGGCCTTGTAATGCCTACAGATAAAAATATTGGGCAGTGAAAAATGTATCAACCAAGCTTATATGTCTGCTACAATCTTAACTCTTTCCCCACGCACCAGAATCTATTTTTTATTTTAAAGTTGGCTGTTCCCCCAGCGTTTTTGATAATCTTTCACAAAAATGTCATGGCCCCCAGAATATTTTGTTGTATGAATATCTGAACATGCAATACAGGGTTCAAAATGAGGGGGGTCTGGGGGGGTCCAGGACCCTCCATAAGTCATTAGGGACCCCCCATAAGGATTTATTTTTGGATTTTGGGGGGTCCCCGACAAATATGTTTTAACCTTAAAAATGATTGTGAAAATTATAGGTCATATAGTGACCTTTTACATTTATAACAGTAATTAATTTATTTCGTAGCGTGAGGCAGCAATCAGGGCCGCTATAAGCCAAGTGAGTTCGCTACAGCGTCACAGATTGTTGTTGTGTTGCTCCCGCAGACACACACTGTATCTAAACGCAGCAAAACGAAACCTCACAAAAGTGAAATCCTGAATAAAAATCCTGTAAGTGCTTCGATTATGTTTATATCTCTATAATAATTGTTATAGTAAAATATTAGGAGTTCGAGTTCCTATATCAAAAGTTGCATTAACTAGATACGCAGTGTAATGATTAGAAGAGTACGTTTGTCAACGTTTCTCGCTAGCTGTATGTGTATGAAGCTTTTACAGTCTATGGTATGGTGTGAAGCCAAATGATCTGCCAGCTAACAGCAGACCTAGCAGCTAGACTAGTTATTTAAAGCTAGCCTAACAACCTAATTGTCCAGTCAGTGATTACGAAAGATAACCAGGACTTAATTCAAGTCTGTGAGTTGATTAAAGTGAATGTGATTTGAGCATGAATGAGCATGTACATGAGAGCTTGGTAAGCTATCTAGGAAGCTAATATTATTTTTCTTAATTTAGAATAATAAACGGTAGGCTATTCCTAAGTAATATTTTTTTCATTTTAATTTTGAGAACTAATTAAGGCAAATAAATAAAATATGTGCCTAGTCCCCGAACATGTTGATTTTGAATAATGTGGTTACTAATTGGACTATTGTCATTTTAATGGCTTTTAGTCATGTTAGAATATCTTTAAGTTTTTTTTAAACGTGTCCCTAAAGATTTTAGTTTAGTTTAGATGTATTTGACTACTTTGAAACAAAGTAAACCATCAGGTACAGTCTTTTCAGACATCATTATTATTCAATCCAGCGGCCAGTTGTTTTACAAGTTCCATTTAATGTAACATAAGGGATGAGAAATCTCATTTGTATTTGATCAAACCCCTTGAAGGTGCATGGTGCTGCCATGATGAGTACACCTGGTGGGTTTAGAGTTCACTTCCTTGCTCAAAGACAGAATGACCTGTTATTCACTTTGTCATGTCAGGGATTAGATTTATATAAGGTGCTGTAACTTTGTTGCTCCAGAGTTAGAGGGTTAACTGTTAGATTATAGCCACTTCTCCAGACACCACTACAATACAAAACCACGAAAAATATCCCAAGACCATTATCCCACATTCAACATTGGTCCATATAATTTTGCCTACAGTTTATAGTGTAGCAAGGTAGTCTTCAGAATTTTTAATAATTTAATCATTACATTTTAGGGGACCCCCCAAGAGTCCTAAGTCATTTTGAACCCTGATGCAATATATTTAAAGAAAGAACAAAGAAAAGACCCTCTGCTTTTAAACAAAAAACCCGCTTTATTCTAGCTTAATTTATTCTTTATTATCAACACTTGAATATGGGTAAGCTGAGAAAAATCGCGGTTTTGTCAAAGACTACATCCAGATCGGATTCAGAATGATGATCAAAACATAGATGGAGTAGATCAAGTTCATCAACACCCCCAAAGCTTCACAGTCCTGTAGCTCATCCTGGGTCAACATTTCATTCAGTAATATTATGCAGTTTTGATTTATATGCTATTTAATGTTGATGATTGCATTATTTTACATATGTTATCGCTTGTTTCTGCATCTTCTTCACCTGTGTTTTGATCAGGGGATTCAGTACTCTTTCAGAAGAGGTGTAATAGCGCCCCGTACCTTATAACAGTGAAAATACGAAAAGCCGTAAAAAACTGGTAGGATGGGGAAGCATTTTCTCATGAAAGACGAGACAACTCGGTCAATAGCAGGGAAAGAGTTAAATATCAGCCAAGTGCAGAAATTATTCTAAACACAAATCTGTAAGCTTGACTGAGAACTGCTCAAATGTTTGTCCTGTCTAGTATGAGGCTATGTTCTCAGGCCCGATGAAATAATCTCTGGCACGAGAGAATCAACATTCAGAATCGGACGGGCCATGGGAAAATGACGGAAAATGTGACAGGATTTTAGAAGAGAAATAACAAACTTTCCCTCCTCTCTTTGTTTCCTTTTCCCCCTTTCTCATTCTCTAATGCGTTTGTCACAACGTGTTTGCAGACAGAAACATCCTGGAGAGACACAAGGTGACTAGAAAAAGTAGGTTAGCTGAAAGAGAAGTAGGGAGAAAGGAAAGAAGGAAGGTTTGTTTGGGAACATCTGTGAATACTCCAAAAGGAATCCACATGTGCTAAAAGCACGCTCTGTTCTCTCCCCCTCCTCCTCAGCAGCACGCCGAGCTCAGTTACAAGAGCTGTGCCACTGGTCAACTGCAAAGACTTCAGCAGACTTTTTTTTTCAGGCAGTGGTCATGATTCACTGTTTTGAACCATATAATAAAATATCATGCCATTAGAAGTGGTTTACCAGTTCAAAGTAAAGTATAATATTCTAATTATTAACAAGCCACTGTAGAAAATAGCCAATTGCTATATTAAAACCTAGAAGTGCGGTTAGGAAAAAACCTGTCAACCTGTCAGATTTATCCTTTAGAAAACAAATGGAAAGAATGAAATTGAGAATGTATCGACTAATTGTGATATTAATAGTGGTTTACCAGCTCAAAGTGAAGTATAAAAATCTAATGTTTAACAAGCCATTACTGAAAAAGATAAAAGAGACGATTGGTAGGCTATATTATAACCTAGAAGTGGACGTTATAAAAGGTTAAACGGCCTGTCAAACTGTCAGCTCTACCTTCAGAAAACAAATGGAAAGAATGTAATAGAAAATGTATTGACAAGACCTATTCAAAAGGCTCCAGTCTGAGGATGTAGACACTGTGTGCCTGTTCTGCACATAGATTTCCAGAAAATGATGATAATAATATTATTATTGCTGGATTGCAGGCTAGAGGACTGGAAAAACGGATACAAAAGTTACACACCTTAAGTGCTTTGTAAACGCATATCAATTCTCGGTTCTGAGAATAGTCTCAATGCCACCAGACATGCCTCATGGTCATGGTCTTTCAGTTCTTGGATTCTCCCTTAGCATTAGCAGTTAGAGCTTAGATACATAACTATTATTCTACCATTACAATGAGTATCTAAAACCAGGATGAAACCGATCACTGAAGAGGTGCCAATGCCTGCGCACCTGTAACTTATTTACACGGTATTGGGAAGCAGCTCCTGTTTACGAGGGCTGTAGTTTGACTGTTGTGTGATCTAGTGAAGGATTGATGTCTGCTTGCAATTATCTGAAACGGCTCATCACATTAATCGCCAAATATGTTTACCTCATTGTCTTGCTATTTCTGTCAACAGTAAACAGTGGAAGAGGTAACATTACCATTTTTTTGCCTGCTAGATAAAGTAGCTTACTATGAAAGTGTGAAAGTTGAGACAAATGTGAAAATATGTACAAATAAATAAATCAATAAATACTCTTCTGGTAGTGATGATAACGCTACTAATGATAACACTACTACTGCCATGCTGGTTAACCATAAGATAATATCAAACAAATCTATTTATGTTTAATCATGTGACATGACCATTAAAAAAGACTACACGGCAACTAAATCACAACAATCAATCTGTTCTGCTATAACTTTCCAGCTTTCAACGTGAGCAGTCTCTGCAGGACAGTAGGACCCACATCATATTCACGAATGAAGATCCTGAGGCTGGACGGAAATAAACTGGAGTACCACAAGCTGCCTCCTGATTGGGTGTTCTGCCTACGAGTCCTTCATAACATTTATATTTGATCTAATAAAAGCAGGCATTACCTCGAGTAGCTCTACATTTTAATGCTTTTAATAGGTTTTAAAATAGCATGCAATAATATATTATATTATATTATAACATAATATGTATATTTAGTCTGCATGACAGCAGAAAGCATTTAGAAAAATTTAGAAAGCATGACAGCAGAATGAACTGCTAGTATTCAAGGTGCTACTGTTTTGAATAAGCATGTTGTAAATTATCTTATAATGTTTTAATATGATTTTACTCTGGATTTACTGTATGGCCATACTTTGTTTTGATGTACAGTGCAAGTCTTGTGCCTTGTCCTAGTCTTCACTTCAAATGTTTTAAGGACATAATGAGAACTAGTCTAACTGTTAACTGTTTAACTGTACACTTGCGTGCAAAAGTTTGGGGTCAGGAAGTTTTTTTCAATACTTTTATTTAGCAAGGAATAGGATGCATTACATTGATCAAAAGTGACAATAAAGGTTTTCACGTTGTTACAGAAAAAAAAACTATTTAAAATATATACACTGTTCTTTTTAACATTTAATTCATCACAGAATCCTGAAAAAATGTTTAATTGTTTCCTCAAAAATATTAAGCAGCACAACTGTTCAACACTGATAATAATCAGAAATGTTTCTTGAGCTTGAAATCAGCATACGTATTAGAATGATTTCTGAAGAATGTGACACTGAAGACTGGAGTAATGATGATGAAAAGTCGGCTTTTAAATCAAAGGAATAAAAAATATATATATATATATGTTAATAGAAATTTTTAATTTTAAATTGTAATAATATTTCACAATATTATTGTTTTACAGTTTTTTTTTCTAATAAATGCAGTCTTATGAACATAAGAGACTTTGTTCAAAATCATTACAAAATCTTACCAACCCCAAACTTTTGAAGGCTTTTTGTTACCAATAGTCTGGAAAATTAATATTCCATTGCTGTGGCACCTCTGTAAGATTACAATGCATTGCCCTCTAAACACATGTAAACACATAGTGACAAGCAATAAATCTCTCCATGTTAATCCTACTTTCTGTCCTACTATATTTTTAAGTTACTCACTGTAAACCTGTTAAAACCTAAGAGACTGATATATGACGACAAATCACTCAACTTCGACAAGGAAAACCCGTAACGCCAAAGATGGCGGTTGTATGCACATGCCCCGACCCTCCCGCTGGAAAGCCAATCGTCTGCTTTTAACAGTCAAACCGGGAAACATGTAAGCCTATCGTCTGGTTCCACTGACGCATGCGCACAGTTAAGGTTTGCGACAGCGGAGACGATAACCCTTGTGAATGCGTAGTAAACGTATAACCTGTGGGGAAAAATACCTTTTAAACCTTATTTTGGGGCAAAGTCATCAAACTTTTTCAGCGATTTTTATCACATTTTACTGCTGTTTCTATACAAGCAGTTTTTATGTCCCGGTGACCAGTGAAAGTGCAGTTCTGACACTCTGCCCATTCATTTAGATAGGAGCCTGGTCTTGTTAGTCCGAAATAGCTGCCCGGAGGCGTTGCCAAGATGGCAGCCGAGTGGCATGACTTGCCTAAAAGGACTTTGATTCGAGGCAGCATTTTTGCTTTCAGTGTGGACAGACCAAAGACCAAAGACGCGGTAGACATAGACAAGAGAGTGAAGTCAACCACAGTATATACAAGAGAAGAGCTCATTGAAGAGTAAATAACACATCATGGTCGAACTGAACTCTCATTTACCACAATAGCCCAGTCCTGTTGGATAAAAAAACATTTCCCAAAAAAACTAATGTTTAATCAATAAGTCCAAAGAAATTACTCCACCATATTCCATATAGATGTGATTTAAAGGACCAATGTTTAAGACACCATAACTCTCTCTGTGATCTCACTTTTTTTCTTTCTTTTTTTTCGACACTACAGAGCAGACTGGTTTGGACTTCACATTCCCCATTAGCAGAGCCATCACAACAGAAAGAACCTGAAAATTGTATTTCTTGAATAAAAGATGGATGAACCAGGAGGACTACAGCCAGATAATGTTTATTAACCTCAAACCAAAACCATTACCAAGTTTGGTTTGAGGTGAATAACACATAATTATCAAATGTACAGCATTTTTCACATAGCTGGATGGTTGAGAAAATACATAAACCAGCCTAAACAAAGTGAGACAGTTTTCTTTAGAGAATAATGGAATAATATATAGCTGTGTTGTGGTAAAGTCATTAGTGAGGTAAAAGACAGATTGATATCACCTCTGAAGGAAGAGGTGGTCCCACAACAGACCTCAGAAACAGGGGTACTACTGGTGCATATTGCAGCAGTGGTTGTTTAGAACTGCCTTTGATAGCAATTGAATAGTTCTGAGTGCTATACAGGCCTGTTAAAAATGCTTTCTTTAGTTACCCAATAAACAAGAAATCCACTTACTAAACAAGACGTTAATGTAGCAAATACACTTCAAATAAACCACTGAGTATAAATGTCAATCACAATGTATTAAAATAAATGTAAGCACAAAAGAGTCAAAAAAATGTGGCACAAATATCCATTAAGTCGATTCTAAAGTTAATCTGGCCCAAAGAATATCAAGAAAAGGATACATCAACAAAATCAGTCCAAAGACAATAATCAATGAACCCAACAAACAAACACAGACCAGAGTTTCAAATGAACTATAAATAATGTTTGGATGTATTCACAACACTTAGAGATATTGAAGTGTCCTTAAATGTTCAAGGCAAATAAGTCCCAGAAAAGTCCCAGGACCAAACCTATAACAAAACAAAAACCCACTCCTCAAGATAACCCTTTCCCTTTTAGCTTTGTTTGCTCGTTGTTCTCCACCTAGATTCATTATGTTTGACTGATTGATATAATATTCAGACCAGCAGCACAATTACAAGTGTTTTTCTATTTTATGCAACAGTTTGATAAACAAGTAAATAGAGTAACTATTTTGTCTGTTTTTGCTCCGCAAAGAAAATAGTTCCAAACAAAGCCACAGTAGACTCAAACGCTGGATGTTTCTAAGCAAGACATGGTAGTGATGGTCCTTGATGAATCAGTTTTTTTTTTCTTTTTTACGAATCGGTTGAGTGAATTACTCAATGACACCAGACAGTCACATGTTTTGTTCCTGAATTATACATCAGTGTTAAAAAAAAAAAAAAAAATAGTGCATTATTCATTGGCTCACCCATCAACATATAATTTACTGCATGAATGAATGGGTGATTTCCATTCAGAAGGCTGTGTCTTATAAGGCTGCATATCTTGACTCCCATGTCATTGAGCTCCATCAAAGGATCCGATGTCTCAATTTAAAGGATCCTATGCGCACTTACTAGACCGTTTCTTTCTTGCGTTCAATGCTGAGGAGGACTCCAGCCTACAAGCCTCTGAAAGACTGGACTAGGAAGGACACAGCCTTCTGTTTGAGAAGCATCCAATGTGTCTGAACGAATCAGTTAAATGAATGATTCAGTGACTCACTCATAAAGTGTTTTGGTGCCACCTACTGATACAATGATATAACCTACAGAAAGAGTCACTGAGATACAGTACAAAAATAGATAATCTTTCAAAATAATCTTTATTATTATTATTATAAAAGAGCCAGACTTTCTGCCTGACAGGGGCAGATCATATGTATGCCAGTCTGTTGCAATAGTATGTATAATACATGTTAGGAAGACTTACAAAAATAGCTGCTTCTCATTACAAACTGCTTTGACTAAACAATTGCTGCATAATAACATACCTTCAATTTCCCCTTTATAGCATACGCCAAATCTACATGCATTGACCCTGCTGTGTTTTCACACATTCTGCTATAAATGAAGTAGGTAGTGAGCTCTAGCTTTATTTACTTGGACCACTTCCCAGAAGAAAAAAAAAAGATATTTCTCTGATATTTTGCTGAGTTCACATACTCTACCCTTAGGGTTTGGCAAGTTGTGGTGGTTATCGGTGTTAGATCCTCTGGGTGGGAGAAACAGCTTGGTAAACAAAGATCTTAATGAATCTCAGTCTGATTACATCAACCAGACCTCCACCATAGACTTCATTAAAATGCTTATGGTAACCACAACTGCGTTACAAGTCTGGCGCTTCATTAATTCAAACACAGAGGGAAAGCTGTGTGGTGAAAATGACACATTGCTAAGAATCTGCTTCAGATCCAAAACTCACAGTTTTGTTCTAGGTGCCAGAATTACAAGTTGTAAGGCTTGATGGTTTGTTGAGCATGATGTAATAGAATTATGCATTCTATGCAAATTTAATGTCAATACAGTGAGCATAAACTGCACTCCAAAGATTGTGATGTTCACACATGTGCGTCTGAAAATGCACATCTGTCAATCATTTGTGTCTGTCTGTCTGTGGATGTGTGTAAGCAAACAATAAAATCAACCCATATGGCAAGACTGCACACATCAGACACACAATCATCTGTTAAGCACATGCCGAAAGAAATCCATCTCACCTTAGCGATACAAGAAGAACAATAAAGTAAATCTGCCTTCAGATGCTCTGGGTCAGTTCATCCCTGCATCCAGGCCCGGTTCTAGAACCAAATCACTGAGGGTGCTTCTGAAAATAGTGAGGGTGCTCAAAATAGGGCTGAGCAATACCTTTTGTCTACGACAATATTGTAATTGCTGTTATGTTAAAGGGATTGTTCACCCAAAAATGAAAATTCTGTCATAATTTACTCACCCTCAAGTTGTTTCAAACCTGTATGAATTTCTTTTTTCTGTTGAACACAAAAGATTATATTATAATGATTTCCATTACACGAGAGTAGATGTTAAAACTTCATGCTGATTTGTACTCGGCTTTCGCCAAGATAAGCAAAACTAAGACGTAGCTTTACAGTAAACTATGCTTCTCCATCCATTTACGCTTCTTTTCATAAGGTAGTGTGACTCCCCTTCTGTCCGGCGTTAACGGCAGCAGTGTACTTGGCGCGTCAGCGCACGCGACGGCTGCAACTACAGGACCAGCACGACAACCGTCTGGATTGAACCGAGTAGGGGACATCTCTAGGGTCTTCAAGTGGGCACCTTCCGTCCTCAGTGTTTCGTCGACTAGCCCACGAAACCTCAAGAGGGCTCGACAGTGACTCTGGCGTCCCAGAGTCACCCCCCTCCGTCCCCCACTCAACTCAGCCCAGCTTACTGACCTCTACATCCCTCCTGCTGCTGAGACCTAACCACAATATCACAATCTCTCCGCGACCCAACCATGCGCGCCAACCCGTTGACTAAGGCTGTCGAGCCCCACTGGTGCGTTAATATGCAGTTTCAGTGGACAATGGTTCCGTATGGCATACCACCTACCGCAAAACACAATATCTACCCAACCACCCGTCATTCACGCAATATCCACAGGAACGTATACAAACAAACCAACAGACTCTTCAAGTTTTCAAGAACTCTACGAAACCGTAGCGTGGCGGCCTGTACACAGCCAGCTAGAATCTTTCCGTCTCAACCACAGCCAGTTGCTGCTCCTTTCTGCTGCTTCAGATAAGTTCTTTACTGTGCGACGCAACTCTTGGCCGCTGAATCCGACGTCTCTGAGGAACCGGGTTGTAGAGTGTGCCACAAAACCTCGACAACCCACTTCCACTGGATAAACCTGGACTCTCCATCCTCGCTGTTCTGCTTCAGTGGCCAGATGAGCATACCGCAGTTTCTTCCTCTCATATGCCTCATCTACTGCATCCTCCCATGGCACTGTTAACTCTATCAGTTGAACAATGCGTGCTGATCCAGACCACAAAACAATATCTGGTCGTAGGTTAGTGGTGGCAATCTCAGGTGGAAAAATAAGCCGTTGGTCAAGATCAGCCAGCATCTTCTAGTCCCTAGCAGCTTCCAGTTGTCCTGGGCGAGAATTGGTGTTAACACCTTTTCTTGGTGGTTGCTCGCCTGGGCAAGATGGCATACAACATGAGAGTGAGTAAATTATGACAGAAGTTTCATTTTTGGGTGAACTAACCCTTTAAACAATATGCGATCTGCATGATCGAGTAGCCTGTGTCCATGTACGAGTTTTTGTGCTTTACATTTATATCATATCATGATATAGTTAAGAAATGTTACACACAGAGTGCTTTTTCCCCAAATATCAGCAATATTGCAAATGTGTGAAGTATTGAAACTGATTTTATTCTGCAGTTGAATAAAGAAGTTAATATAAGTAACTTACATTATTGACATTTAGTTTCTGACGACAACGAATCAAAATCAGTCCTTTTAAACGAAACAGCTGTGAAGGGTTGGTCAAAATCCCTTGCCTCTTCAAATACATATATAATCATATGTCATTTTGAATGGTTATATACTTCCTTTATAAAAATCAATAATCAAATATATTCATTATCACATAATAATTTTTATATTCTTGTGCTTGTGAAATTATATTTTCTTAAATGCATGGATGCAAGTAACCAGTTTCTTTTAGGTGCATCCCAATCTTACTTTGAGATTGCACGTAGTACACGCAAGACACGAAGGCCACGTAACCCACAAGGCCGTTTGTCTCTTTCTCTGGGATCAGTAGAAAGGTTAGAGGGTCCTAAAGGCAGCATGGGCACATATGATTCTTCGCTGGACAGATGGTCAAGCTATATTGAGCGTTACTATCAAACTTTAATTGTTGTATTAAAATGTATTCTTTCCAGTATATTTCCTTCCTTGGGAGTAAATGCCAGTTATCTGTTTTTCTCCCAAACGAGTGAATGTTTTAGCATTATGTTTTGGTATACTTAACTGATAATAAGGAGCTCAGACTCTCTTCAGCCTTGATGGGAGCTGTTATTTGCTAGTGTCTGTTATTTGTGTGTTTGTGCGTATGACATTCTATGTAGGTTCTGGACGGTCGGACCAGACACCCCGGCGCCCTTCTCTAACCTGCGAGGCCACCACAGACCTAAATCCAATGAGTGGACGACAACTATCTTTACTAATGGCGATAGGCACCCCTATCTCCTCACATGTGTTAAATTGTTTAGGCTTTCATGTTTCTTAGCCAATGAGAATCATTCAACCTGTAAGCAATGACGTAGCTTAGACCTTGGAAATGGTATAACTGCTGTGATCTTTGTAACTGTAGGTGGGGCGGCCTACGAACTCCTGTGGGAGTCTTGAAGCTGACTTCTGCTGATGAAAATGCAAACTATCTCCAGTAAAACTTTTCTTTAATTTTTTATAAGTCTGACTCCGGGTCTTCATTCTTCATATCTGGTTCTGGGTCTTTGACTGTATACCCCTTACAGTTATGGTGGAGAATGCGGGCAATTATTCTCGGTGACACCCCTGGCAAATCAACAAACAAGGTAGTAAGCTTTTATTAATTGTTAGGGCTGTCTGACTGGAAGAGATTTTGAAGGAGAGCGGGAGAGCTTCACTCCGATGAGGCGAGTGAAGCTTCACTCCGATGAGGCGAGTGAAGGAGTAAGTTAATTATACTGCTGACAGTATAAGAAGTCGCTGAGAGCGTCGTTAAGGGTAACGGCAGTAGACAGCGCAAGCGAAGCGTGCTCTGTGGGGGCCCCGCTGGGCATTACTGGTGTAGCACCACCCCAGCAGAGCACGTCCCTGGGCTAGAGGTCCAGTGGCACCGTAAACCTGCTCAATCTCTTCCATCTCAGATAGGGGATCCCCGAACTTAGTGAAGTGAATCAGGCAGTTAGGGATACTAACAATAACAGGGTTGTTTGCCAGGGATGCATCAGGAACGATTCCGAGAGAAAAATTAAAAAAGTTGTGACCCAAATTGGCATGGACCAGTATATGTAACTGTGATTTTGGAGTATACTTTGCAGTTTCATCACGCAGAAGCCAAGCTGTGTTGTTCAAAGATCGCCGCCTCCATTTCTGCAATAACTTCAGGTGAGTATGAACCATGATTAAGATATGGCAGAAAAATGTAATAACTTAATCAGTAACCTGAAGAGTCCTGAAACAAATAGTGAGACAGGAAAAGCAAACGCTGTAAGCAGCTGTGCTCTAAAGCCCTCACTTTAAATAAATTTGCAGAAATGATTAAGTAAATGGTAGTCAGGATTTTGATTCTGATTGGAAATTTAAAAAAAAAACTTGACTGGCTACAAACAAACAAAGAAACAGAAAAATTAAAATGTTTAGCCTCGTATTGCTTACGATGATTACAAGAAGCAAGTGAAAGAAATTCTGGGTCAGGGATAATTTCCCTGGACAAGCGACTAAAGTTAAACAGACACTTTGTGAAAACAACTTAGAATATTTTGCAGCTTATGAAAATTAATGTTCTGCCAATAATAATGATGAAGATTATGATTGGGCTATTATGATTAAATCCGCCACTGGTGGACTGTAAAAGAATACAGAGAACTGCTTAATCAGTGGCTCTGTTTACATTCCTGAATGGGACACACACTGCTTCAAGGGCGTGCTTGTTGGAGCCGTTGAGGCTGACACATGAACCCTTTTGAAGAAAAGATCTATAATACTAATTTTTATAAGTGAATTGATGAATACAGGTTGATGTAAAATTAATGACTCCAACAAATGTGAGTTGCAAAATATATCAAAGTAACTAAAAGGATGATTGTGTTGTAATTCAACATTTTAAAAAGGTTTTAGATGATATAGAGAGACTAATCTCACAGATGATTTACAATAACTGCAAAAGTATCACAAGCAGAGAGTGCTTGCCTCGTCAAACTTAGTGTGAATCCTAATTGGAGATTGATAAACTCCAAGAGAAAACTTAAGTCAAATATTAAACTATGGTTGAGAACTTGACAATTAAAATTGAGATTGAGAAATATGAAACGTTATTGAGAACTAGAATAATTATTTTTATGTAAGAACAAATAAGCAGAAGCCGTACTGGATTAATAGTTGCTAAATGTAAAATGTGTTGAAAGGCATTTGATTAAACAAAAAAAGGCCTGCTAGTGTTGACCATGAAAAGAACAGAGATGATGTTTTGCTTTCAAAAGATAAGTTTGTTATTGGCTGTAATGAAACAGCTCGCTTATCTAAAATCTGATGTGTGCTGTGCCTGAAACTGCCAGTGCGACAGAGACTCAATCTGAGTGGAAATTTGTAATGTCTAAATTCCCTGAGGTGGGCAAAAGACAAATATAAATAATATGTTTATTTGAAACCGTATGTAATTTCTGGCAAAGATGCCTTAAGCTGGGATAGAGTTAAAAGATGATAGATAAATGTTTGATGTTAGAAGTATATGAGAGAGCAGTGTACCATCCAATAGAGTCTCAGAGTCTCTCTCATTCAATGAGTCAGCTAAAAACTGGTATCTGTGATAATGTGTAAAGCACAGTGTTTCAGTTGAAGGATCATAGACACAGAGATGTTTTAAAAATAAAACTGAATGACTTTAAAGAAGTATTTAAAATAATAATACAGATAGAGATGACATTTTGATTAGGTTAATTTAGGACCAGTAACTTCTTTGTCTGATCTTAGTCCCCACCATGAAACGGGGGAGGGGCCGACGGAAATGTACACTGAATGTACGGTTGTGATCTGAATTCACTGAGTATAATCCAAGTAGCTAGGTTGCTGCTTTTAAGATAGTTAATGGATTTAAGTGATTAAATACTGTTGTTATTGACCTGTCTCCCTATTATGTGAACACTATTAGGCAATCCGAATGGCTCTGGTGACTCTTGAACGTGCCTTTCCTAAGCTCTAGAAAACAGCTGAGTTCTGTTGAAGCAAACAGCCTGTGATGGGAAAGAGCGGTCACCAGTGGGCACGAGTGGCTACTCAATGACGGGTAAGACCTTCTATTGGCCAGACAGGGGGCAACCTAAGCCAGAGTGGATCACGTAAAGTCACTGGGCATCTCAAGATGGAGGTGTTTATGTGAGAAAGGTATGAGAGTGGAGCGGATGACTGTGAGGCCAGCAGCATCCTTTATCGTTAGGGCGGATGAGCTGTGAGGAGTTACAGACAGTCTGACCCCGAAACGTGAGTGTTCCTCTAATACCAATCACCAGAAACCGCATTCATTGTATGGCTTGTTTTTTTTATTGTGACAAGCGTCTGCAAATATGCCAGGGGAAAACACCCTGATGGAGATTATAGATAAAGGGCTAACAGGAGTGGGCTTTCAAGAGCCAGCTGAGGCCATGAAGTGATTCCCATTAGTTGTTGTGGAGACAGTAGCAAAACTTTTTATGTACTGGTTTGCCTTATGGGCAAGGAAAATCATAGTGTTGATTTTGAACTAATAGGTCTATGACATAGTTTTAACTCCTGAAGGTCGTTAGACATGGTGGTGGCTAAAGATGAAGACAGCTTTTGTAGATTTGAGAAAAGTCTGGATAACAAGGTGAATGGTCAAAGGTTATTGTAATTAATTTAATATTACATCTTGTCTAAGTTACAGCCTTAGAAGGCTGTTGAAAAAGATTATTTATTTATAGTGAGAGAGACTGCTTGAGCAGAGGAAGGGATGGTAACTGTGTCTGTCTTTCCATTATTGGCCTGCTAGAGCAAGCTGAAGCAAAATAATGATAATGAAACAAAACAACCCAGCTGACCTCGTTAAATTCTAATGAATAATGAACAAGACATGCTTTGAAACTGGTTGGGAGACCATGTAAAATTAGGTAGAAGCTACCGGAAAATGGGAAGTTTAAAATCTTATTTAAAATTTAAATCTTTTAGCAATAATATAAAGAAAATTAATATTGAAAATGAGCAGTTAACATATGTGTGTCTAGTATGAGTGCGTGTGATGGTGACAGCACTTTATGTCTTGTATGTATTAGTTTGGGGTACTATTATTTCCTGATTTTGAGGATATTGTGTCATTAACCTCTGGAATTAGTGTTTTATCATTACAGATGGGTTAAGTGAAATGACCAACTTTAAAAAAGTTGATAATTCTAAGACAATCTGATGAAAAGACAATGCAGAACATGGGACGAGCTTTAATTGGAGTGGTTTTCCAGCTCTGTCTGCTATTGGTAATTATGAATGCTTTTGTCATTTATGATATTGAACTGAATTACTCTCTGGATTAGTATTTTATATAAATTGGAATTGTAAAGAAGATTGCCGTCCATTATGGGGTAAAACTCTTGTCTAAATTCAACTGAGGGTCTAAATTTAAATAGACAACTAGGTGGGATCATAAGGATAAACGTAGGAAAAAAAAAAAGATATATATATATACTTGACGGCAGAGAGACAAAGTGACACATTGGCTAAGTCACTATCCAAATTATCCAGAGTGAGCTCCCTCATTTTTATTGAAAGGCCGGAGGGCGAACAAAGAAGGAGTGAATATAACTTCTAAAAAGAAAAGGTTTTATTTCTCAATCCATTAAATGTATGTATGACATTAGATCTCTAAGAAAACTACAATTTAATAAAGGTAAAAAGAGAAAGCAGCTATATGGCTGGCTGGGATCTGAGTAACATAATATTTTGGTTTCTGTAAAACTGTAAAGATAAGCGGAACTGAGACAAATACTGTGAGAAGTAGTTATAATGAAAAATAAAGTTGAAGCTAATGATAAGAAAACAAGAGTATTGAAGAATTAATAAAATACCATGATTCCCCTAACGAGGGAACTTTAAGTGTCAGTAGGCTGACAGTGGTGAGAGACTCGGATGCAGAAGGAACTGGCATGTAGGGCAAGATGGAAGAAATATAGTAGAAAAAAATGTATGTTATGAAAATACAATTTCTGATAGGATTTATGGAAGTCAAATTAAGTTTAAATGGTATGAAAAAGTGAGTTTCAAAATAAAAACAATAAGACATTGTATGATTGACAGGGATTCAAGTGATATAAAGATAAGGAATAAACAAAAGCTTTATTAAGCAGAATGGGGAACGATCCTATATTTTAGTGGTAAAATAATGACTGAAATGATGATGTGAATTTGTTTTATTTTATTTCTATTTTTGAAACAAACAAAAAAGGGTATAAGATGTTATACAATTAAAATGGTACATGCTATGTGACTGTAAACTGAAGGATGATTTCAGTAAAGACTTAAAGGGCTTACATCGATTATTATGGGTCTTAATTATTAATATTTTATTGTTTGTTGTTTATTTTTAGTTAGACAACCATTGTGTTTTAAACCTAAAGGGTCTATAAAGGGGTAGTGAAAATAATGGATTAACCATCCAACTTTGTTTATAATAAAAGGATTTGGAAATCATAATTTTATAAATAAAAAAAACTAGTGCATATATTCTGGTACTCATGATTATAGACAATGTCTTTATTTAGGATCTGAGTAGTGACTGTGGATCTAGCCCATGCTAGGAATACAGCAATAGTGCTTGCTTATTTAGCCTGGCTTCCAAAGAAAAAATATGTACTTGTTTCGTAATCAGTTATGTGTTTTATAAAAATTTTAACCTGACTGATAAACTGAGGAAGAATGACATTGATGTCCTGTTGTGAGTGGAAGGTGGAATTTTTAGTATCCAGCATGTCCATGACGAGGTGAAGAGACAAGTGTGACCCGTCAGGGGAGCATGCGTCACCACTCCTCCCTTCCGTAGTGACCTCACTGGTTAGACCAGACGTGGCGGTATTGGACCCCACATTGGTCTAAAACGGGGGACTGAAGGGTTGGTCAAAATCCCTTGCCTCTTCAAATACATATATAATCATATGTCATTTTGAATGGTTATATACTTCCTTTATAAAAATCAATAATCAAATATATTCATTATCACATAATAATTTTTATATTCTTGTGCTTGTGAAATTATATTTTCTTAAATGCATGGATGCAAGTAACCAGTTTCTTTTAGGTGCATCCCAATCTTACTTTGAGATTGCACGTAGTACACGCAGGACACGAAGGCCACGTAACCCACAAGGCCGTTTGTCTCTTTCTCTGGGATCAGTAGAAAGGTTAGAGGGTCCTAAAGGCAGCATGGGCACATATGATTCTTCGCTGGACAGATGGTCAAGCTATATTGAGCGTTACTATCAAACTTTAATTGTTGTATTAAAATGTATTCTTTCCAGTATATTTCCTTCCTTGGGAGTAAATGCCAGTTATCTGTTTTTCTCCCAAACGAGTGAATGTTTTAGCATTATGTTTTGGTATACTTAACTGATAATAAGGAGCTCAGACTCTCTTCAGCCTTGATGGGAGCTGTTATTTGCTAGTGTCTGTTATTTGTGTGTTTGTGCGTATGACATTCTATGTAGGTTCTGGACGGTCGGACCAGACACCCCGGCGCCCTTCTCTAACCTGCGAGGCCACCACAGACCTAAATCCAATGAGTGGACGACAACTATCTTTACTAATGGCGATAGGCACCCCTATCTCCTCACATGTGTTAAATTGTTTAGGCTTTCATGTTTCTTAGCCAATGAGAATTATTCAACCTGTAAGCAATGACGTAGCTTAGACCTTGGAAATGGTATAACTGCTGTGATCTTTGTAACTGTAGGTGGGGCGGCCTACGAACTCCTGTGGGAGTCTTGAAGCTGACTTCTGCTGATGAAAATGCAAACTATCTCCAGTAAAACTTTTCTTTAATTTTTTATAAGTCTGACTCCGGGTCTTCATTCTTCATATCTGGTTCTGGGTCTTTGACTGTATACCCCTTACAGCTGATTTAAAGATTAAATTACTCACTCGTTAAGACAGTCAAATGCTAGGTCACTCGGCGGCGGCGGCGCCATCGGCCGCGGCACTTGCTAGGATTTATCGCCGGTGTTTGAATGGGTGTCATGCGGTGAGAGTGAGGTTGTAGGGCGGGGTTCGCTGCTGTCATCGGCAGGCGGTGTCATTTCGTCTTGTTGTGATGTAGAGATTTGAGCTTTTTTGAGCCAATTTCATATGTCCATGATTAAAAATGGACGATTAATATTTTTAGGCTACCTAAAGGCAGCCCCGTCTCAGAAAGTCAGCTAACGAATTTCCTGAGAGGGATGCACACACGCAAGCAAAGTGGGCAATTAAAGAGACAGCTTCACCTAGGCGAATCACGATCGCGAAAGGACACAACCAATCCAATGCATTAAACATGAAAGCATAATGAAATCATTTCTGATTTGAAAAATCGCGTTAATGGATTTATTTTGTGTATTATATGTATGAGTGTGAAATCCGTCTGTGTTTCTTTTGTCGGCAAAATCTCGTTTACATGTGAGCTAATAAAAATGTAATCTGAGGGTGCTTTCACTTTTGTTTGAGGGTGCTTAGCACCCTCAAGCACCCCCGTCGAACCGGACCTGCCTGCATCATGCAAATGACTAACCTTGGTTGTTTTCACTCTGTGCCAAACCATTAAGCTCTTGACAATAAATCTTAAAGCATGTAATTAAGCTTGATATGCAAATAAATGTAAGTTGTAAGAGGAAGGAAAGACATTTCCTTGCCAGAAGGGCACTCCAGTTATATACTTTCCAGCCTTTTACTTTTAATTAAAACAAAATTTAGATGTGCATCAGATGACAATGATACTGCATTAAAAATAGTCTTGGCAAAGATGCATTGTAGTGCCATAAAGAATATTTGACCTAAATGATCTCAAAAGGTATCAGAGTAAACAATATCACAATGACTCGCGTATAGTACAGAGCAAGACCCATTACAACACACATGCAAAATCACACCCACTATAAATCTGATGTAATGATGTTTGATAGAGACCAGCCTGCGCCTGAATAGTGAGATCAATTCTAAACAGTATCCATAATTTCAAGTACTCACTTTGAGGGAGCGAGTTTCAAGATTGACAAGTGGAAATGACAAGTGGAGTCCCTTACAAAGGATCTCACATCATAGTGATCTTCCTAAAAAACAGAACTGGACCAGCACCAAAAACACTTCACATGTCACAGATTATCAACAATGTGGACAAAAAAAAACACAAAATCAAAGCAAAATCAAAGCAAGCCAATGCAAAGACAAACCCTGTGCAGATTCATAAGTCAACACCATTGCTGAGTATTTTCTCCTTAAAACTGCAGTTATCCAAATACCGTCTCAAAAACCCTGTTTGAAATTGCTGGTGTTTCTTACGTCATAAACCACCTTGTAACCAATCACATCAAAGTGTGGGCGGGCTTTATCATTATCATCACTACCGTGAAGCAGGGAAGACTCAAGAGAAGTCAGGTTATCACAGTATATTTTTCAGTTGATATGAAAAATCGGGTGCATTTAGCAATATAGCAGGTGAATATGATGTATATTACTAAGTATTACTATTAGGGCATCAAGATGGGTAGTAGGAGGAGAGCGCTTGGCTTCTGGGATGTGACTACCACCAATCAGAGCATACATGGATGACATGACAACCATGACTACAACAGTAGCCTGCACTAATCGGTTATTGGGGAAGTTAACAGATAATATTGAATGGGCACGAATGCATTTTAAGCCCTCTAAATCAAGGAGCATCTCGATAGTTAAAGGAAAAAAGGAAAGGTAGTAGATAAAACATTCTTCATTAGTGGTGAGGCAATACCAACAGTTTCTGAGAAGCCAGTGAAGAGTCTTGGGAGATGGTACGATGGGGATCTAAAGGACACAGTTCGGGTGGGAGAAGTTAGACGACAAGCAGTGGAAGGGTTGAAGAGCATAAACAGCTGTGCTCTACCTGGCAAACTAAAACTCTGGTGCTTTCAGTTTGGTCTACTGCCGAGGTTGCTGTGGCCACTGACCGTGTACGACGTTTCTTTGACAACAGTGGATAAGCTGGAAGCGTTGATAAGTTCATACATCAGGAAATGGTTGGGAATTCCACGCTGCCTCAGAGTGGGACTTTATAGTAAAGGAATATTGCAGCTGCCAGTCTCTGCTTTAACCGAGGAGTTTAAGTGTGCCAAGGTCAGACTGGAAATGACCTTAGTAGAGTCACGCGACAAATGTGTAAGGGAGGCAGCCTCTGTGTTAAAAACTGGTAGAAAGTGGTCAGCAAAGAAATCTGTAGTAGAGGCAAAGGCTGCCCTTCAAATTGGGGATATCGTGGGACAGGTACAGCATGGAAGAGGGGGTTTTGGGGTCAGTTTAGCTCCTCCTCAATGGCACAAGGCAGGCCCAGCTCAAAGGAGGAAGCTGGTAGTCAACGAGGTGCGAAAGCAGGAGGAGAGGATGAGGTGTATAAAGGCCATTTCCCAGGCCAAGCAGGGAGAGTGGATGAGATGGGAGAGTGTGGAACAACGCAAGATGGGCTGGCAGGACCTTTGGTCAATGGAAGAGAGTAGGATCAGTTTCCTTATTAGGTCAACATATGATGTTCTCCTATCACCGCAGAACCTAAACCTCTGGGTAGGAGAGGATCCCTCTTGTCCTCTTTGTTCATCACCTGCCACATCAACACATTACATTTTGACAGGATGTAAGGTCGCTCTTAGCCAGGGTCGGTTTACTTGGCGCCACGACCAAGTACTGCGATGTTTGGCTTTAGCATTGGAAGGCAAGCGTATTATGACCAATACGTTGCCGCCTGTTCTAGCAAAACATTACACGCAGAAGACAATATTCCTCCGCCCAGGCGAGCAACCACCAAGAAAAGGTGTTAACACCAATTCTCGCCCAGGACAACTGGAAGCTGCTAGGGACTGGAAGATGCTGGCTGATCTTGATCAACGACTTATTTTTCCACCTGAGATTGCCACCACTAACCTACGACCAGATATTGTTTTGTGGTCTGGATCAGCACGCATTGTTCAACTGATAGAGTTAACAGTGCCATGGGAGGATGCGGCAGATGAGGCATATGAGAGGAAGAAACTGCGGTATGCTCATCTGGCCACTGAAGCAGAACAGCGAGGATGGAGAGTCCAGGTTTACCCAGTGGAAGTGGGTTGTCGAGGTTTTGTGGCACACTCTACAACCCGGTTCCTCAGAGACGTCGGATTCAGCGGCCAAGAGTTGCGTCGCACAGTAAAGAACTTATCTGAAGCAGCAGAAAGGAGCAGCAACTGGCTGTGGTTGAGACGGAAAGATTCTAGCTGGCTGTGTACAGGCCGCCACGCTACGGTTTCGTAGAATTCTTGAAAACTTGAAGAGTCTGTTGGTTTATGTTCCTGTGGATATTGCGCGAATGACGGGTAGTTGGGCAGATATTGTGTTTTGCGGTAGGTGGTATGCCATACGGAACCGTTGCCACTGAAACTGCATATTAACGCACCAGTGGGGCTCGACAGCCTTAGTCAAACGGGTTAGCGCGTATGGTTGGGTTGCGGAGAGATTGTGAGATTGTGGTTAGATCTCAGCAGCAGGAGGGATGTAGAGGTCAGTAAGCTGGGCTGAGTTGAGTGGGGGACGGAGGGGGGTGACTCTGGGACGCCAGAGTCACTGTCGAGCCCTCTTGAGGTGTCGTGGGCTAGTCGACGAAACACTGAGGACGGAAGGAGCCCACTTGAAGACCGTAGAGATGTCCCCTACTCGGCTCAATCCAGACGGTTGTCGTGCTGGTCCTGTAGTTGCAGCCGTCGCGTGTGCTGACGCGCCAAGTACACTGCAGCCGTTAACGCCGGACAGAAGGGGAGTCACACCACCATATGGAAAGAAGCGTAAATGGATGGAGAAGCATAGTTTACTGTAAAGCTACGTCTTAGTTTTGCTTATCTTGGCGAAAGCCGAGTACAAATCAGCATGAAGTTTTAACATCTACTCTCGTGTAATGGAAATCAGTTGTGATGAACTACAGTATATGCCTTTCTCCACTGACATTCTAAGTGGTTCAAAGGATACTGATTTTTAGAAGGCAGCTGTCTGACTGGGAACAGGTGGCGAACGGGAATATGGTTTGTGTAAGATTAGCAACACATTTTTAGCGGTTTGATAACGGAGACAATCAAAAGGCTAATCATATCAATTACCGTTATGTGTCCGACGTTGTAAAGAGTGATACATAAAACGCATTACCATTCTGATACATCGACTTGTAGATGAGCCTTTATAATTCACTCTGCTACTTCTTCTGAATCAGTTTCTGGTTCAAACATATATGGCTGAATTTAACCTACAGTAAAGTAGCATTTACTACAGTAAAGTTCTGAGCTGGTGTGAGTAGAGGTGGGGCTAATTTGCATATTCATGGATAAATTAAGCAAGGGTGCAGAGTTACATTCATGCTATTTTAAGGCATTTAATTATTGAATAAAATTATTGACTAATGACTAAAACAAATTATTAAATTTAAAAATAAGTTAAAATTATTGGCAAATGACTTTGTACACTGACGCATGTATCATTCCTATTTTGCACCCGCGCAAAGCGG